>NC_058086.1:96487784-96787784 GCF_014858855.1 Bufo gargarizans | reverse complement strand
TCTAGGGAATAAGCTTGGTCATTTTAAAACAGGCCATAATGATTTCACGTGCATAATTGTCCTGCCAAGTAGTAAGTTTGACGGCACAAGGTATCCGCCGATAGCTTGTGTCTGTTAGGCCCCCACAGAAAAGGCGCTAGCATGGACTTGTACTGTTGGAAGATTTTCTTTGGGATAATAAAGGGTGCATGCTCCATAACATATAATAATTTGGGTAACACAACCAGTTTGATCAAATTGATGCGACCTGCTACCGATAATGGTAAGCCTCCCCAGACCTTAAATTTATCCTTACAATAATCTAAAAGAGGTCTAACATTGGAAGCGTGAAAGGAATCAGCATTTTTCGTGATAGTAATACCCAAATATTTAAAGCTAGATACTATAGGTAAGTCCCCATTAGGAAGTTGTATAGGGTCCATGTCATACAGAGGGAAGAGTATTGATTTAGACCAATTGATTAGTAGACCAGAGAATCGACTAAATCCATCAATTAGTGTTACAGCTCTAGGAAGAGTATTTTCCACCTCAGACATGAATAACACCACGTTGTCTGCATATAAACCTGACCTGTCCTCCCCTTGTCCCAGACTCACTCCCCTGAAAATCTCATCCCCTCTGATACGTATAGCCAGAGGCTCAATAGCTAATGCAAAAAGCAAGGGGGAAAGTGGGCAACCGTGCCGCGTGCCTCTACCCAACTGAAAGCTATTTGAGCATGTTCCATTCACCAGGATATTAGACTTTGGCTCCCTATATAATATGGAGATCCATTTAATGAAATTAGGACCAATCCCGAACTGTTCTAGCGTGGTAACTAAATATGGCCATTCTATTGAGTCGAAAGCTTTGGCCGTATCTAATAAAGCCAACGCCCATCTCCGTTCTCTAGCTAACCCTATTTGTGTAATCACCTGTACCCTTCTGATATTATCCAATGTAGATCTCCCAGGCAGAAATCCCGACTGATCTGGATGAATCAATGGGCTAACCACCCTGCTCAGTCTTGATGCCAAAATTTTAGTTAATATTTTGTAATCCAGATTCAGCAAGGATATCGGCCTGTAAGAGCCGCATTCCGCTGGGTCCTTCCCTGGCTTTAATAAAACCACAATAGACAAATCATATAGGGATGGAGGTAAACTTCCCTGTCTAAACGACTCATTGTACATGTGCAGAAGAGGTTGAGATAGAGAAGCAGGATATTTGGAATAGATTTCCACAGGCAGCCCGTCCGGGCCAGGGGATTTCCCTTTCGCAAGTGCGGATATAGCCTCTGAAATCTCTTGAGCTGTTATCTGGGCTTCCAATATGTTCCTTGACTCCTGCGATAGCTTAGGAATCTCTATATCTGATAAATAACCCCTCACCTCATCAGTTGTATAATCTGCCCTCCCAATGTATAGCGTCTGGTAATACTCCCTAAATCTGCAGACAATGGCATCAGGCTCAGTCAGTAGGGTACCGTTTACATCCCTAATCCTAAGTATCACTAGGGAGGCCTGATTTTGTCGGATTATATGGGCTAATAGCTTACTGGATTGATTCCCCAGTTCAAAAGTAGAATTGTCTGGTGAAAAATAACCTGCGCTGAGCCTTCTCTTTCAGGAGATTCAAATATTGACTCCCCTTCATTAGCCAATTCTGCTTGTTCTGTTCAGTGGGATCATCAATATATAATTTCTCCATTACAGAGCATTCCGAAGCTGTCCCTTCCTCAAGCCTAGCTAAAGCTCTCTTCACAAAAGATATGGAGGATTTTAGGCAACCCCTCAAATAAGCCTTCAGTGTGTCCCACTTCAACAAGGAATCCACGTTGTCATCATGAACCTCTACAAATGCCGCCAATTGATCCGGTATACGCTCATTGGATGAGAAAAGGGTGAGCCAGAAGGGATGTATCATTGAATGACCTGCCTTCTTAAGCCCAGGTAAAAAGGTTAGAAGTACCGGTGAATGGTCAGAGACCGCTCTCAACCCATACTCAATCTTATAGTTAGCGGAGCACACATCAGAATTCCCCATAACATAATCTAACCTGGACAAACTATTGTGACTAGTAGAATGACTAATATTAATATAAAATAAATCCTATCACTAGGACGTTTAAGCCACCACATGTCTACCCATCCAACCTCATTAATTTAGCTAGAGAGGAACCATACTCGTCAGCACTTTCCAATGTCCCCCTCAGATGGAACCTAAGGTGTTAGACATAGTCATGTTATAATCGCCCATGCACAACACCCTAGCTGATGGGTAGGAAACTGCAAAGCAAATAGCCCAGTGGAGTATTTGCAGAGAGGACGGGGGAAGTAAATAGACACACCTATCAAGACATATAGGATGCCTTGGATGTACGCCGCTACAAATATGTACCTACCCGCAGGATCAATCTGCATTTGCTCAAGCTCCCACCGCAACGATTTATGTATCATTAAGGATACCCCTCGGGACATATTTGTGTAGCAGGAATGCTGTGCCCATTGCTGCCACGGCTTTCTCAGCCTTCTGACCGTTTCTGTGGTTAAATGTGTCTCCTGCAAACACAATATGTGTGGATTAAATTTCTTTATCTCAGAGAATACCATGACCCTTTTCTTTACGCTCCCTAGACCCCGGATATTCCACAACATTACTCTCATGTCTGCCATTTTGTTGTACCAAACTCAATCATTCGGATCCATTGCAAATACCAGTACCTCCCAACTCCCTCATCTGCCATCTTAGCAATCACGTGATTTGGCGAGCTTAATAGTGCAACACTGACATAGTACAAATCATTGAACAGATAGACATAAAACATAAAACAAAATATAGAAGCAGGACTCGGAATATGACTGATTCCACGTAGACACTTTTCAGTCCTGCAATAACCAAACAATGTCAAGGCCCCCGTGGCTACACTTAAACGGGGAGTACTAATGGTATATTTTTACCAATTGCACTGATGTTGTCAGCTATAACATGTAAAATAAACGCATACCCTAACTTTCAAATTAAGAATGTGTATACGCACAACTTGGGATTATTCCTATATATGATAGCGCCATTAATATAAGTGCCGCGGTTCCGGTGAGGCATCTCCCCTCCAGTGCATCCACAATGATATCTAGCTACTATTCTCGTTATAAATCATAGGGTAGTAAAGCAATGTACATCCGTATCTAGAGGAAAGATGCCTCCCCGCCCGCCCCTCACAGCCTAACATGTCCGAGAACTCAAGATTTCACTACAGCACATCAATGAGTAGCATAAGACAGAACATTAACGATAAAGAACAGATTTCTCCCTGATAGGCTAATACTTGCGAAATCAAGGCATGGGTGAAGATAAATTGCATTCCCAGTATTAAGGCCATACAACCCATTATCTCCTCTTAGCACGACAATATACCACACATGTCCCAAGAATAAAGTCATCTTTGGTCTCTGGCGGGACGGGGTCTGCTCTCCAACCAGGCGACAGCTTCCGCCGGCGAGTTGAAAAATCTGCTCCTCTCTCCATCAGTAATCCTCAAACGGGCTGGATACGCCATAGAATGTCCAGATCTCGAAGGCGTTTTTTCACTGCCACAAATGTAGCTCTGCGCTTTTGTAATTCCGCAGAGAAATCCGGGAAAAGCATGACTGTGGCGTTTTCAAAACAGATAATCTGCTTACGCCTTGCCAATTTAAGGATGCCATCCCTATCATTGGAATTCAGCAATCACGCCAGCAACGGGCGCGGAGGGGCTCCTGGTGGCGGTGCTTTGGCGGGAACTCTATGAGCCCTCTCCACGATGAATGCACTGGAAAAGTTGGCATCAGGGAAGGTAGACTTCAGCCATGTAGTAACAAAAGTCCCAGGATCAGTACCTTCCGCTCTTTCTGAAAGTCCCACTATGCACAAATTATTGCCCTGCGTGCGATTCTCGTAATAATCACATTTCTGCTACCAAAATTCAACTTTCTTTTCCAATTCGGATATTTGCGCAGGTATCGGGTGCACTCTATCCTCCACATCAGAGATCCTCTGCTCCGATTCTTTTATGCGCTCACGCATGTTCTGAATGTCAGCCCGTAGAAGGCCTATATCCACCTTCATTTCTTCCATCTTTCCGGATAAAGAAGACCGGCAGGTAGTAATGGCTAGTAATTGCTCCGTCACCTGTTTGAGTGATGGCTAACTCTGGGTCGCTTCCTCCGCTTCCATTAGCGATTCCCCAGAGGCCGATGATGCGCGTGACTGCGCGCCCGCTCCGCCGCCATCTTGGTTATCTAGGCGGGCAAACTCTTTAAGTTCTTCTGCGGCAGTAAGAGCTCTGTTTCGGGACATTTTAGGCACACGGGATCTACCCGATCTTTTGTCCCTCGGTGTAGAAATGTTGGCGTTTGTTAGGTTCAGGATTAACGAAAAGCTAGGGTATAAGGTCCGGAGCTCCTGCTAACCGTGTCCTCTCATGTCAGCTTCCGGCCACGCCCCTCTAATGGTCTTTTAGAGGACTCCCCAATCATAATAATATGCGGGGGTGTAGCAGTTGACTCGCTACAAATGGGTGATATTAGAATTGTTCTGTAGTTAATAGTGTACTACATCAGATAATCTGGGCCTAATATAGTGTCAATAATCTGTGGTGTTCTGTAGACAATACTGTACTACATCAGAAAACATTTTAATTGCAGATTCCAATGCTCTGGGCCTTATATAGTGTCAATAATCTGTGGTGTCCTGTAGCCAATAGTGTACTACATCAGAAAACAGTGTCTGTATTGCAGATTCCAATAAACTGGGCCTAATCTGTGGTGTTCTGTTATCAATACTGTACTGCAACAGAAAACGGTGTCTGTATTGCAGATTCCAAAGCTCTGGGCCTTATATAGTGTCTATAATCTGTGGTGTTACCAATACTGTACTGCAACAGAAAACTGCGTCTGTATTGCAGATTCCAAAGCTCTGGGCCTTATATAGTGTCTATAATTTGTGGTGTCTGTATGGCAGATTCCAATGCTCCACCCCCGCATATTATTATGATTGGGGAGTCCTCTAAAGCAGTGTTTCCCAACCTGTGTGTCTCCAGCTGTTGCAAAACTACAACTCCCAGCATGCCCGGACAGCCTTTGGTTGTGCGGTCATGCTGGGAGTTGTAGTTTTGCAACAGCTGGAGGCACACTGGTTGGGAAACACTGCTCTAAAGGACCATTAGAGGAACGTCCAGCGGAATCCACACTTAACCTTTCCACTTATTCCACATTTACTATTCACAACAATTTTTTTTAGCCTGTCCGAGAGCCCTATTTTAGGGACTATAACGCCAGATACCACTCCACTTCTTCCCACACCTGCCAGACCCATACTGTGCAGTGTCTAATAGCTCACCCCATTCCTCACACCAACAGGTCCATCACCATACAGGGTGACACCCGATCAACAGAACCACAAGATCACTCAATTCTTCACTCCCCTATCCTAATGAATAAAAAGGTGAAACGTTTTAGAGGATGCCGGGGAGGAAAACCTAAAAATACCCGAAAATAAAAATAAAGAGTCCACCATTACAATAGGGATATCTCATCCTTTAAAGGTTTCCAACCTCCATGAAATAGACATGCTAGGAGATGCTTCCCTTTCTGTTGAAGCTATTATTGCTAAAGGAATTTTTAACCTCTCCAAATACACTCTCTCAACAGATTAAATAAAATTATTGAGTAAAGGGTCGTCTTTCTATCTAACCAACCCGATCCCGACCTCAACAAATTTATACGTAATCTCACCCTCAAGCGCCATTTTAGAATCAAAGAACTTATTAATACGGACACTGCTGATATTACGGAAGAAGCTACACTACCTACTGTTTACCCTTCCACCCAACCAGTCCAACTCCTGTACAATCTAAACTCTGCATGAAATCTACCTTTTATCCTCTAGAGAGCAAAGGACCGCACCTTGAGAGTTACTACAACATTGTCCTCGACGAGTTCAAATTACTTACCACTACTAAAAAAACACCCTCAGTGGCCAAGCACCATAATCTAACCGCCAATGAGAAAAAAGCTCTAAAGAACTTGAAACGCAATAATAAAATTATTATAAAAAATGCTGACAAGGGAGGGGGGGGGTTGTAATTATGGATACTGAGTACTATCTGAAAGAGGCTAATAAAATACTCACAGACCCAGAGTACTACAGAACCCTGGATGGGGACCAGACAGAAATTTTTAAAAATCCCTTACAACATTAATTGAGCAAGGCTATGCCTCAGGGATTTTAGATAAAAAGGGAAAACAATATCTTAATCCTTTCCATCTAGCCACTGCCGTTTTATATTTTTTGCCCAAGATACATAAAAGTGTAAAAACCCCACCGGGTAGACCCATTATATCAGGGATAGATTCCCTCACTACTAGGGATGAGCAAACCTGAACTGTATAGTTCGGGTTCGTACCGAATTTTGGGGTGTCCGTGACACAGACCCGAACCCGGACATTTTCGTAAAAGTCTGGGTTCGGGTTCGGTGTTCGTCGCTTTCTTGGCGCTTTTTGAAAGGCTGCAAAGCAGCCAATCAACAAGCGTCATACTACTTGCCCCAAGAGGCCGTCACAGCCATGCCTACTATTGGCATGGCTGTGATTGGCCAGAGCACCATGTGACCCAGCCTCTATTTAAGCTGGAGTCACGTAGCGCCGCACGTCACTCTGCTCTGATCAGCATAGGGAGAGGTTGCAGCCGCGACGTTAGGGCGAGATTAGGCAGTGATTAACTCCTCCAAAGGACTTCATTCAGAGATCGATCTGCAGCTGTGGATGATTGAACTGCTGCTATTGAATTGCTCACTGTTTTTAGGCTGCCCAGAGCGTTTTTCAGTCACTTTTTTCTGGGGTGATCGGCGGCCATTTTGTGTCTTGTGGTGTGTCAGCACAAGCTGCCACCAAGTGCATTTAACCCTCAATGGTGTGGTTGTTTTTTGGCTAAATCCTACATCAGGGAGAAGCTGTCACACCAAGTGCATTTAACCAGCAATAGTCTGTTTATTTTTTGGCCATATCCCAGTCTAATTCTGTCAGTAAACCTATACCTGTCACCCAGCGCCTAAATAATAGGCCTCAAATTTATAGTCAGCTAAATCTGTCGTTACTGGTGTGGCTGGTCAAGTTATTTAGTGTCCGTCAAAGCACATTTTTTGTTCTGGGTTGAAATACAATTCCCAATTTAGCAATTTCCTAATTTAGTGGTTTCTGCTGTATCAGGCCTACTTTAAATTTATCCCTAAAAGGGTATATCAGATTCAAGGTGCACATAGGGTCATTCTGAATAACTTCACAGACACGCTACTGTGCATTTCCAAGTCTAATTCTGTCAGTAAACCTATACCTGTCACCCAGCGCCTAAATACTAGGCCTCAAATTTATATCCAGCTAAATCTGTCATTACTGCTGTACTGTTGTGGCTGGTCAAGTTATTTAGTGTCCGTCAAAGCACAGTTTTTGTTCTGGGTTGAAATAAAATTCCCAATTTAGCAATTTCCTAATTTAGTGGTTTCTGCTGTATCAGAGCTATTTTAAATCTATCCCTAAAAGGGTATATCAGATTCAAGGTGCACATAGGGTCATTCTGAATAAATTCACACACACGCTACTGTGCATTTCCAAGTCTAATTCTGTCAGTAAACCTATACCTGTCACCCAGCGCCTAAATAATAGGCCTCAAATTTATAGTCAGCTAAATCTGTCGTTACTGGTGTGGCTGGTCAAGTTATTTAGTGTCCGTCAAAGCACATTTTTTTTTCTGGGTTGAAATACAATTCCCAATTTAGCAATTTCCTAATTTAGTGGTTTCTGCTGTATCAGGCCTACTTTAAATCTATCCCTAAAAGGGTATATCAGATTCAAGGTGCACATAGGGTCATTCTGAATAACTTCACACACACGCTACTGTGCATTTCCAAGTCTAATTCTGTCCGTCAGCTAAATCTGTGGTTACTGCTGTGCCTGTATTAGTGTAATACTGTACCTAAATAGATAGCCAGATAGTGTTAGGTGTCTGTAAAAAAAGGCCTGAATTTGAATTCAATACATTGGACCAAATAATATTTTTGTTGTTGTGGTGAACGATAACAATGAGGACATGGACGCGGACATGGTCGTGTTAGTGGACCCTCTGGTGCTGGGAGAGGACGTGGCCGTTCTGCCACAGCCACACGTCCTAGTGTACCAACTACCTCAGGTCCCAGTAGCCGCCATAATTTACAGCGATATTTGGTGGGGCCCATTGCCGTTCTAAGGATGGTAAGGCCTGAGCAGGTACAGGCATTAGTCAATTGGGTGGCCGACAGTGGATCCAGCACGTTCACATTATCTCCCACCCAGTCTTCTGCAGAAAGCGCACAGATGGCGCCTGAAAACCAAGCCCATCAGTCTGTCACATAACCCCCATGCATACCAGGGAAACTGTCTGAGCCTCAAGTTATGCAGCAGTCTCTTATGCTGTTTGAAGACTCCGCTGGCAGGGTTTCCCAAGGGCATCCACCCAGCCCTTCCCCAGCGGTGGAAGACATAGAATGCACTGACGCACAACCACTTATGTTTCCCGATGATGAGGACATGGGAATACAACCTCAGCATGTCTCTGATGATGACGAAACACAGGTGCCAACTGCTGCGTCTTTCTGCAGTGTGCAGACTGAACAGGAGGTCAGGGATCAAGACTGGGTGGAAGACTATGCAGGGGACGATGAGGTCCTAGACCCCACATGGAATGAAGGTCGTAACACTGACTTTCACAGTTTGGAGGAAGAGGCAGTGGTGAGACCGAGCCAACAGCGTAGCAAAAGAGGGAGCAGTGGGCAAAAGCAGAACACCCGCCGCCAAGAGACTCCGCCTGCTACTGACCGCCGCCATCTGGGACCGAGCACCCCAAAGGCAGCTTCAAGGAGTTGCCTGGCATGGCACTTCTTCAAACAATGTGCTGACGACAAGACCCGAGTGGTTTGCACGCTATGCCATCAGAGCCTGAAGCGAGGCATTAACGTTCTGAACCTTAGCACAACCTGCATGACCAGGCACCTGCATGCAAAGCATGAACTGCAGTGGAGTAAACACCTTAAAACCAAGGAAGTCACTCAGGCTCCCCCTGCTACCTCTTCTGCTGCTGCCGCCTCGGCCTCTTCCTCCGCCTCTGGAGGAACGTTGGCACCTGCCGCCCAGCAAACAGGTGTCAGGAAGCAGGGGGTGTTACAGTAACAATTTAAAACTTAACTTTTACTAGATCAGTTTCCCCAAGGTGGGGAGTAAGAGACCCCTTACAAACAAAAATCACAAAAAAGACAGACAAGACCCCTACAAAGGGGGTTTATTGGACGGTTTCGTGCAACATAGGTGGTGCTGCACACCAAGCTAGGTCTCGTCCCCTCCTAAAAAAGGGCCTGTGGGGAGTGTCACACAGGCCTGTAGTGGAGGGACCGAGTGATTCCTAATGTCTAACTCCCTTGAAGTAGTCAGGGGGACAGACGTAATAAAATGGAAAGGTCTTACCAGTTTATTATGGGCCTCGCTTAGCAACCACGTATTCGTGGGTCAAGGCAGGAGGGGGTCACTTCATCCGATATTCAAGAGGGCGGAGAAGGGCGTCAGGGATATCCAACTGGTCCGGTATTAGAGTGGTGTCAGGGAAGAAACTCACCCTAGTACCTCCCTGCTTGGCCTGACCTGGCCCTAGTGACCTAACACGGGGTCCGTGCCCCGCAAGGGGTGGCCCCGTCCGGAACCTTGCCCTGATGCAAACGCCCTAGGTGACCCTAACAGAGGGTGACTAGGGGCATTGTTCTTTGACTCAGGGCAAGTGGAGATTAAAATATACTAGAGTTGTATATATCTCTTAGGTGATTAAGGATAGTGGAGACTAAGACGCACATATGACTGTACGTGTCCAAAGATATGTCAACGTGTCCCGACGCGTTTCCTTAGTATAACATATCCAAATAATATATCTAAATGAATCCACTGTTATCATGAACTAAGACCCCAAAAATCATCAGGGGACACGGGGCTTAGTGTTATGGCTCCTGTCAGTCAGATAATTGCCACTATAATGGAAATCCCAGTGTAGCAAGGATGTGGGGGGTAAAAGGTTAAGGAGTACCCTCCAAAGAAAAGACTGAGGACCAAGTGAGGCATGTGGAAAACCTATAGGGACACATAGAGAGAGGCAGAGTAAATTCAGTGCTCAGACAAAGTGTCCCTGTTGCCCACCTCCTATTGACTTAGAGCGTGTACTCACATTGCTGCTGGAGCGGTCTCACAAGTATCCAGGAGCTGCGGCCCACAGGTTCCGTGTGCCGCCTGTCCCATGAGGTGTATGCCTGGCTAGTGCGCTTTGGCGCGCTGTATTTGAGTGCGAAAAGGGGGAGGACACCGGTCCGTGCGCATGTCCCGCATGACGTCAAACCCCCGCGACATAGCCCGATCACGTGACCGGGTCGGACGGGGGTGTGGTGCCAGTACGCGGCGCATGCGCAGACGGGCGGCGCGCTATCGGAGAGGACTAAGTGCAGAGGCAGAAGCTGTGACGTGGGTGCGTCCCAGTGCCTGCAGGTCCGTCCGATGGGCGCAACTCAGTGGAGGGGGGGAGTGGCAAGTCACCAGACCGCCCCATTGAGGTGCGTCCCAGCAGTATGGTCTGCCGATGAAGGGGGGTGGAGCTACACTAGGGGAGTACATGTCCCAACCCTCGTAGCTGCAACACTTTAATTCCTAAGGTGCGGAAAGATTAACCCCTTATTAAATGGACTAAGTGGGACATTTTAGCGGGTCAAAAAACTAACCGGCCTAGATAGAGAAAGGGCAAATAACCTGTGAGTAGGGTATTGAGAGGAGTGGTATAGGGCTAATGGGATTTAGAGAAGGACTTAATTGGTGACAGTGAGGGTACTGTACCAGTAGTTGTATAGACTATATGGGGGATAATACCGATGGGAGGAGGGTTCAGATATAGCAGCCAAAATGTAGTTGTTCGTTTAGGCCGTGGGGGTGGGGCGTATTGAGTTTAAAAATCCACCAGCATTCTCGCTGGAGGATCCGCCTATCCCAATCACCCCCTCTGACTGATTTATTGACCCTTTCAACTCCCATAAATTTGATGGCTGATGTGCGGCCACCATGTGACGAGAGTACATGCCTGGCTACCGGTGTGTCCCTTCCATTGCGGATGTCCCCCAGATGCTCGCTCATCCGTTTGCGGAGTTCCCTCCGGGTTTTGCCCACATAGCGTAAGCCGCATTCGCAGCTAAGAAGGTATATCACCCCTACGCTGCGGCAGTTGATGAATTGCTTGATCGTGTGGGTTTTATCCGGTGGGTTCCCCGCAAAGGATTTGCCCTTTATCAACCAATTGCAAAATCTACAATGGCCACACCTGTAACAGCCTACAGTATCACTGTCCAGCCACGTCCTTTGGTTTACCGTGGGACTGAAATGGCTGTGTACTAATCTATCCCTTAGATTAGTGCCTCTCCTAAAGGTAACCGAGGGATATGGGCTCAGAACTTCAGCTAAATCTGGGTCCATCAAAAGGGTCTCCCAGTTGCGGCCAAGGATCCCCTTTACTTGGGTCGCGGCAGAGTCGAAAGTACCTATTATCCTAATGGTTTTCTTCTTGTCGGAGTTAGATTGTGTGGTGGGGCATAAAAGGGTGGTCCTACTGCGTCCCAATGCTTTCTGATATGCTTGTCTCAAAAGCCTATCTGGGTAACCACGTTCGCGGAACCTGGTTCTCATGATGGACGCTTGTTGTTTGAACTCGCTTAGTTCAGAACAGTTGCGTCTGAGACGAATATACTGTCCGAAGGGAATTCCCCGTTTTAGTGGGACAGGGTGGCAGCTGTCCCATCTCAAAAGTGAGTTGGTGGCTGTGGGTTTACGGTAAATGGTTGTCCTCAGGCCGCCCACATCGTTCCTTGAGATTGTAATGTCTAGGAAGGGAAGGTCGTCCCTCATGATGGACGAGGTAAATTTAAGTCCGATGGGGTTGGTATTCAGCTCTTGGACAAAACCGTTGAACTGCCCTCTGGTCCCACTCCACAAGATGAATATATCATCTATGTAGCGAGACCAGAGGGCAACGTGTTCCGTGAATTCGCTCGGTGTGTCCCCAAAGACCAGTGTCTCCTCCCACCAGCCCAGGAGCAGATTAGCGTACGATGGCGCGCACGAACTGCCCATCGCCGTGCCCCTGAGCTGGTGGTATACCCGGCCGTCAAAGAGAAAGAAGTTCCTAGTAAGGATGAATTGCAGAAGCTCCAGGACGAAATCACTGTGTGCCATATGTTGGCAACCTCTTGCTCTTAAAAAGTGCGCGACTGCCCCCAAACCCTTGTCATGGGGAATTGAGGAATATAGTGCCTCGACATCAATTGACGCCAAGAGCCACTCGGGTTCAATGCAGATGTGTTCGAGTTTGGTTAGCAAGTCCCCAGTGTCTCTTATGTAGGAGGGCAGTGCTTGCACAAAAGGGCTAAGGAGACGGTCGATGTAGATGCCCGCATTTTGTGACAAGCTGCCCACCCCTGACACGATGGGGCGTCCCCTCATAGGTATTGTGTCCTTGTGGACTTTTGGGAGACAGTAAAATGTTGCTGTCACTGGATGAGGGGGGTACAAAAACTCGAACTCATCTCCACTAATAAGTCGGGTACTTTTGGCGCTGGCGAGTATTGCACATAGTTCTCCCTGGTAAGTCAACGTAGGATTATTCTGTAGGGTTTCGTAGCCTTCCCTATCACTCAGGATGGCCAAACACATAGATTTATATAGTGTCGTGTCCAAGAGGACTATATTGCCTCCCTTGTCAGATGGCTTTATAACTATGTTCTTATCACCCTCCAGTGATTTGATGATGTCAATTTCTTCTTTACTACAGTTAAACCGAGTAGCAGTTGATTCCAGGGAGCAGAGTTCGGCTATGGTTTGCTTAATGAAAACATCGATACAGGAGACTTCCCCTACCGGGGGCATTCTTGTGCTCTTCCTCTTGAGGTTTGTGAATGGACCTCTCCCCTCCACATTGGCGGGCACGGTGTCCAAATTGTATAACAAATGGACATCTTCAAGGATCTCCACCGGGATGCCCAGATCTCGACTCTCCTTGTGGTCCCTGAGTCTGAAGTACTTATGCCACTTTAGTTTCCGGGCAAACAGGTGGAGATCCTTGACCCACCGAAAGACGTCATACCTGTGTGTGGGAACAAAGGAGAGCCCCCTTCTCAAGAGGCTAATCTCTCTACTAGTCAAGGGGCGGGAAGACAGGTTGATAACCAATTTGTCATCCACTGGTTCTACGAATATTGTAGTGTGGGGTTCTGGTTGCGCAGCGGGTAACGAGTACCCTGTTCTAAAAAAGAGGAAGAGGAGGAGGGTTGTGTGGAAGAGGGTTGTTGGGTAGAAGGGGGACATTGTGGCTGATTGGCGAATTGACCTGTATTATATCTACCACCTCCCCGTTTCCTACCTCTATAGCCCCCTCTGCCGCGGCCTCTGTTTCTAGGGTACCTATCCCTGTCGGAATCTGAAACTTCTGTGTCCGTGGATGATAGATCGGTTTTTTGGGATGTGTCAGGGTTCGTGAGAAACAGGTAGACCTTGTTATCCCTAAAGTCCTGGAGGTCCCTAGTAAACTGCTTGTGTTTTCGCTCCTTTAGATGGTACTGGTAGCGCTCAATGGTGTTTTGTAATTGGCTCTCCTTAATGCTGAAGTCTGTGTCTGAGTGAAATTTCTTAACTATTTCGATTTGTTCGGCTAGAGTTTTGTCTAGTCGTGCTAGTATGACCCTTTCCTCGTCTACAAGAAGTTGCATGAACTTCAGGGAACTGTTGGTTGCCTCCTTTTCCCACTTTACCAGGAGTGCAGGACTTCTGATTCGGTTTGCTGGTGCGAGGGAGATACGGAGGCCCCGGGGCACTATTCCCTGTTTTATATACTGTTCCAGCCCCTGAAGCTCCCACCAAGAACTGATATGCTCCTTATAAATGCGGGTAAGCTCTGAGAAAGCCCCGTTGAGCGTGGGAGTATACTTCTTCTGGGTGAAGGACTGGTCTGAGAATATTGTCTTGGCCTCAGCTAGCCATGTCTCCCTATCCAGGCCGGCTGTAAGGAAACCCGCCATGTCCCTAGAGACAAAAATGGAAGAATAGAATGTCCTACCAGGATATTTAACTGCGGGGGCAGATCTCCTGGGTACCGCTCAAAAAAATATTAGAGTATGAAAAAGAAGGGGAGCAGTAACAATTTAAAACTTAACTTTTACTAGATCAGTTTCCCCAAGGTGGGGAGTAAGAGACCCCTTACAAACAAAAATCACAAAAAAGACAGACAAGACCCCTACAAAGGGGGTTTATTGGACGGTTTCGTGCAACATAGGTGGTGCTGCACACCAAGCTAGGTCTCGTCCCCTCCTAAAAAAGGGCCTGTGGGGAGTGTCACACAGGCCTGTAGTGGAGGGACCGAGTGATTCCTAATGTCTAACTCCCTTGAAGTAGTCAGGGGGACAGACGTAATAAAATGGAAAGGTCTTACCAGTTTATTATGGGCCTCGCTTAGCAACCACGTATTCGTGGGTCAAGGCAGGAGGGGGTCACTTCATCCGATATTCAAGAGGGCGGAGAAGGGCGTCAGGGATATCCAACTGGTCCGGTATTAGAGTGGTGTCAGGGAAGAAACTCACCCTAGTACCTCCCTGCTTGGCCTGACCTGGCCCTAGTGACCTAACACGGGGTCCGTGCCCCGCAAGGGGTGGCCCCGTCCGGAACCTTGCCCTGATGCAAACGCCCTAGGTGACCCTAACAGAGGGTGACTAGGGGCATTGTTCTTTGACTCAGGGCAAGTGGAGATTAAAATATACTAGAGTTGTATATATCTCTTAGGTGATTAAGGATAGTGGAGACTAAGACGCACATATGACTGTACGTGTCCAAAGATATGTCAACGTGTCCCGACGCGTTTCCTTAGTATAACATATCCAAATAATATATCTAAATGAATCCACTGTTATCATGAACTAAGACCCCAAAAATCATCAGGGGACACGGGGCTTAGTGTTATGGCTCCTGTCAGTCAGATAATTGCCACTATAATGGAAATCCCAGTGTAGCAAGGATGTGGGGGGTAAAAGGTTAAGGAGTACCCTCCAAAGAAAAGACTGAGGACCAAGTGAGGCATGTGGAAAACCTATAGGGACACATAGAGAGAGGCAGAGTAAATTCAGTGCTCAGACAAAGTGTCCCTGTTGCCCACCTCCTATTGACTTAGAGCGTGTACTCACATTGCTGCTGGAGCGGTCTCACAAGTATCCAGGAGCTGCGGCCCACAGGTTCCGTGTGCCGCCTGTCCCATGAGGTGTATGCCTGGCTAGTGCGCTTTGGCGCGCTGTATTTGAGTGCGAAAAGGGGGAGGACACCGGTCCGTGCGCATGTCCCGCATGACGTCAAACCCCCGCGACATAGCCCGATCACGTGACCGGGTCGGACGGGGGTGTGGTGCCAGTACGCGGCGCATGCGCAGACGGGCGGCGCGCTATCGGAGAGGACTAAGTGCAGAGGCAGAAGCTGTGACGTGGGTGCGTCCCAGTGCCTGCAGGTCCGTCCGATGGGCGCAACTCAGTGGAGGGGGGGAGTGGCAAGTCACCAGACCGCCCCATTGAGGTGCGTCCCAGCAGTATGGTCTGCCGATGAAGGGGGGTGGAGCTACACTAGGGGAGTACATGTCCCAACCCTCGTAGCTGCAACACTTTAATTCCTAAGGTGCGGAAAGATTAACCCCTTATTAAATGGACTAAGTGGGACATTTTAGCGGGTCAAAAAAACTAACCGGCCTAGATAGAGAAAGGGCAAATAACCTGTGAGTAGGGTATTGAGAGGAGTGGTATAGGGCTAATGGGATTTAGAGAAGGACTTAATTGGTGACAGTGAGGGTACTGTACCAGTAGTTGTATAGACTATATGGGGGATAATACCGATGGGAGGAGGGTTCAGATATAGCAGCCAAAATGTAGTTGTTCGTTTAGGCCGTGGGGGTGGGGCGTATTGAGTTTAAAAATCCACCAGCATTCTCGCTGGAGGATCCGCCTATCCCAATCACCCCCTCTGACTGATTTATTGACCCTTTCAACTCCCATAAATTTGATGGCTGATGTGCGGCCACCATGTGACGAGAGTACATGCCTGGCTACCGGTGTGTCCCTTCCATTGCGGATGTCCCCCAGATGCTCGCTCATCCGTTTGCGGAGTTCCCTCCGGGTTTTGCCCACATAGCGTAAGCCGCATTCGCAGCTAAGAAGGTATATCACCCCTACGCTGCGGCAGTTGATGAATTGCTTGATCGTGTGGGTTTTATCCGGTGGGTTCCCCGCAAAGGATTTGCCCTTTATCAACCAATTGCAAAATCTACAATGGCCACACCTGTAACAGCCTACAGTATCACTGTCCAGCCACGTCCTTTGGTTTACCGTGGGACTGAAATGGCTGTGTACTAATCTATCCCTTAGATTAGTGCCTCTCCTAAAGGTAACCGAGGGATATGGGCTCAGAACTTCAGCTAAATCTGGGTTACCCCTACTCTGGGACCACGGGCACGGCGCAGGGCACGGGTTCCCCTTCAGCTCGGTAGAACACCTGGTGCCCGAGGTGCAGGTGCACGGCGTGTGCGCAGTACACAGGCTGCTCGCACATTTCCGGGTGCATAGAGTTCCTGCATTATCCGGCTGCCAGGTGTGAGCCTTGCTGAGGGAGATTCCCAGTACACACCTTCCACCTTCCTCGCCTGCCATTGGTTCCTGGGGAGGGTGGTTCCTACCTTCCCTGGCTATAAAGACCTGGCCTGAGCTCTGGTTCATTGCTGAGTTATTCCACCTTATGGTGAACACCTAGCCTCCCTGCAGATCCTTCTATTGCCTGTTGTTTCTTTGTATCCTTCCCGGCTACTGACCCCTGGACTGTCTTCCGCCTTGAACCTTCGCTGCCTGCCTCGACCCGGATTGGACATTGACTACCCCTCTTGGATTATCCCTAAACTTGTACCGCATTCTGGGCTGTCAGCTGCTTACTGCCAGTGGGTTCCTCATCCCACTACTGGCTCCCTGGGAGGTTCTGACAACAGGGGATGTACCACCAACACCACCACCACCTCCGTCACCAAGCATCTCAACCATGTCACACGGCAGCGTTCAGCTCTCCATCTCACAAACATTTGAGAGAAAGCGTAAATTCCCACCTAGCCACCCTCGATCCCTGGCCCCGAATGCCAGCATTTCTAAACTACTGGCCTATGAAATGCTGTCATTTAGGCTGGTGGACACAGACAGCTTCAAACAGCTCATGTCGCTTGCTGTCCCACAGTATGTTGTTCCCAGCCGGCACTACTTCTCCAAGAGAGCCGTGCCTTCCCTGCACAACCAAGTATCCGATAAAATCAAGTGTGCACTGCGCAACGCCATCTGTAGCAAGGTCCACCTAACCACAGATACGTGGACCAGTAAGCACGGCCAGGGACGCTATATCTCCCGAACTGCACACTGGGTAAATGTAGTGGCAGCTGGGCCCCAGGCGGAGAGCTGTTTGGCGCACGTCCTTCCGCCGCCAAGGATCGCAGGGCAACATTCTTTGCCTCCTGTTGCCACCTCCTCCTACTCGGCTTCCACCTGGTCATCCAGTCAGTCACACACCTTAACCACCAACTTCAGCACAGCCCGGGGTAAACGTCAGCAGGCCATTCTGAAACTCATATGTTTTGGGGACAGGCCCCACACCGCACAGGAGTTGTGGCGGGGTATAGAACAACAGACCGACGAGTGGTTGCTGCCAGTGAGCCTCAAGCCTGGCCTGGTGGTGTGCGATAATGGGCGAAATCTCGTTGCAGCTCTGGGTCTAGCCGGTTTGACGCACATCCCTTGCCTGGCGCATGTGCTGAATTTGGTGGTGCAGAAGTTCATTCACAACTACCCCGACATGTCAGAGCTGCTGCATAAAGTACGGGCCGTCTGTTCGCGCTCCCGGCTTTCACATCCTGCTGCTGCTCGCCTGTCTGCGCTACAGCGTAACTTCGGCCTTCCCGCTCACCGCCTCATATGCGACGTGCCCACCAGGTGGAACTCCACCTTGCACATGCTGGACAGACTGTGCGAGCAGCAGCAGGCCATAGTGGAGTTTCAGCTGCAGCACGCACGGGTCAGTCGCACTACGGAACAGCACCACTTTACCACCAATGACTGGGCATCCATGCGAGACCTGTGTGCCCTGTTGCGCTGTTTCGAGTACTCCACCAACATGGCCAGTGGCGATGACGCCGATATCAGCGTTACAACACCACTTCTATGTCTCCTTGAGAAAACACTTATGGCGATGATGGAAGAGGAGGTGGCCCAGGAGGAGGAGGAGGAGGAGGAAGAGGGGTCATTTTTAGCACTTTCAGGCCAGTCTCTTCGAAGTGACTCAGAGGGAGGTTTTTTGCAACAGCAGAGGCCAGGTACAAATGTGGCCAGCCAGGGCCCACTACTGGAGGACGAGGAGGAGGAGGATGAGGATGAGGATGAAGCATGGTCACAGCGGGGTGGCACCCAACGCAGCTCGGGCCCATCACTGGTGAGTGGCTGGGGGGAAAGGCAGGACGATGACGATACGCCTCCCACAGAGGACAGCTTGTCCTTACCCCTGGGCAGCCTGGCACACATGAGCGACTACATGCTGCAGTGCCTGCGCAACGACAGCAGAGTTGCCCACATTTTAACGTGTGCGGACTACTGGGTTGCCACCCTGCTGGATCCACGGTACAAAGAAAATGTGCCCACCTTACTTCCTGCACTGGAGCGTGATAGGAAGATGCGCAAGTACAAGCGCACGTTGGTAGACGCGCTACTGAGAGCATTCCCAAATGTCACAGGGGAACAAGTGGAAGCCCAAGGCCGAGGAGGAGCAAGAGGTCGCCAAGGCAGCTGTGTCACGGCCAGCTCCTCTGAGGGCAGGGTTAGCATGGCAGAGATGTGGAAAAGTTTTGTCAACACGCCACAGCTAACTGCACCACCACCTGATATGCAACGTGTTAGCAGGAGGCAACATTTCACTAACATGGTGGAACAGTACGTGTGCACACCCCTCCACGTACTGACTGATGGTTCGGCCCCATTCAACTTCTGAGTCTCTAAATTGTCCACGTGGCCAGAGCTAGCCTTTTATACCTTGGAGGTGCTGGCCTGCCCGGCGGCCAGCGTTTTGTCTGAACGTGTATTCAGCACGGCAGGGGGCGTCATTACAGACAAACGCAGCCGCCTGTCTACAGCCAATGTGAACAAGCTGACGTTCATAAAAATGAACCAGGCATGGATCCCACAGGACCTGTCCATCCCTTGTGCAGATTAGACATTAACTACCTCCCCTTAACCATATATTATTGTACTCCAGGGCACTTCCTCATTCAATCCTATTTTTATTTTCATTTTACCATTATATTGCGAAGCTACCCAAAGTTGAATGAACCTCTCCTCAGTCTGGGTGCCGGGGCCTAAATATGCCAATGGACTGTTCCAATGTTGGGTGACGTGAAGCCTGATTCTCTGCTATGACATGAAGCCAGATTCTCTGTTACGGGGCCTCTCTCCTCTGCCTGGGTGCCTGGGCCTAAATATATGCCAATGGACTGTTCCAATGTTGGGTGACGTGAAGCCTGATTCTCTGCTATGACATGCAGACTGATTCTCTCCTGACATAAAGCCAGATTCTCTGTTACGGGACCTCTCTCCTCTGCCTGGGTGCTGGGCCTAAATATATGACAATGGACTGTTACAGTGGTGGCTGACGTGAAGCCTGATTCTCTGCTATGACATGCAGACTGATTCTCTGCTGACATGAAGCCAGATTCTCTGTTACGGGACCTCTCTCCTCTGCCTGGGCGCCTGGGCCTAAATATCTGAGAATGGACTGTTCCAGTGGTGGGTGACGTGAAGCCAGATTCTCTGCTATGGGACCTCTCTCCAATTGATATTGGTTAATTTTTATTTATTTTATTTTTATTTTTATTCATTTCCCTATCCACATTTGTTTGCAGGGGATTTACCTACATGTTGCTGCCTTTTGCAGCCCTCTAGCCCTTTCCTGGGCTGTTTTACAGTCTTTTTAGTGCCGAAAAGTTCGGGTCCCCATTGACTTCAATGGGGTTCGGGACGAAGAACCCAAACATTTCCGGGAAGTTCGGCCGAACTTCTCGAACCCAAACATCCAGGTGTCCGCTCAACTCTACTCACTACCAATCTTTCAGCTAAGGCTACTTTCACACTAGCGTTCGGGCGGATCCGTTCTGAACGGATCCGCTCATAATAATGCAGACGGAGGCTCCGTTCAGAACGGATCCGTCTGCATTATTTTTAGCATAGAACAGCTAAGTGTGAAAATAGCCTAGTACGGATCCGTCCAGACTTTCAATGTAAAGTCAATGGGGGACGGATCCGCTTGAAGATTGAGCAACATTGTGGCATCTTCAAACGGATCCGTCCCCATTGACTTACATTGAAAGTCTGGACGGATCCGCACGCCTCCGCACGGCCAGGCGGACACCCGAACGCTGCAAGCAGCGTTCAGCTGTCCGCCTGTCCGTGCGGAGGCGAGCGGAGCGGAGGCTGAACGCCGCCAGACTGATGCAGTCTGAGCGGATCCGCCTCCATTCAGACTGCATCAGGGCTGGACGGCTGCGTTCGGGTCCGCTCGTGAGCTCCTTCAAACTGAGCTCACGAGCGGACCAGCGAACGCTAGTGTGAAAGCAGCCTTATGTGGTCTATTTTCTCCAAAAATATGTACAATTACTACCGTCTTTTTTGAGAGATTATTCTCATCTGATCAACCTCTTAAAGAATATACAGTGGAAAGAGAATTACATCTGGGTTACCCTTGACTTTACTTCCCTCTACAGTAATATCAAACATGACTTAGGCCTAATGGCAATCAAACATTTTTTGGAAGGTGACTTAACATCATCCGACATAAGCAATATTTTTAGACATCTATCTTAATTCCACGGATAATAAAATCACGACCAAAACTTTTTTTTTTAAAGTGGATGCCCATAGTTTTTTAGATTTTACTAGTTGTCACTACCTGAAATGAAAGAGGAACATTCCTTTCAGCCAGATGAAACGCCTGAGAAGGAATTATTCAGAGGATCAGACTCTTAAGACACAACTAACAATCCTAAAAAAAGGTTTTAAAAAAAAAAGAAAGGATATCCTTAATAGCTTATAGTAGGATCTGAGAAAAGGATATTGCAATTAGACCAGGAAGAGTCTCTCAAACCCAAAAATGGCGACAAGAGAAAGGGTACTAACAAATAAATGGATACTTAATCCAATCTTGTCACCAGATACAACATAGAACACAAAAAGATTAGGGAGATACTAGCCAAACATTAGCCTATCCTACAGAAAGACCCTATATTAGGGAAAATCCTTTCCTCCACTCCTTCTCTAACATTCAGACGAGCCCCTACTTAAAAATATATATTAGCTCCTTCTTGTCCTAAATTGAAAGGAAAATACACCCAAATACCTATAGAGACCTGGCGGGATCTACGGTAGCTAAGGATGACCCACTAGGTGTCTTCAAATGCAATAGAACCAGGTGCAAATGTTGTAGGATGATTGTACACGGCAGGAAGGAAATAAATATCCCTGACACACAGGAACCCTATATCTTTAAACATCATTTGAGTTGCAGGACAAAAGATGTTATTTACCTATTGGAGTGCCCCTGCCAACTCAAATATATAGGTAGAACGACTCAGGTGGTTAGAGAACGCATGAATGAACACCGGTCTAATATAAAAAGGAAAGTATTGACCCACAGTATCTAGACATTTCTCAGAAATACATGATGGTAATCCACATTTCCTGAAGGTTACTCCACTTGAATGGGTCTCATCCTCATTTCAGAATCTGGCCAGAAAAGAAATGTTCTGGATTTACCGCGTAAATACGCTGACACCCTTTGGTTTAAACTAAGTACACAAAATATTAAATAATTACTTTTCATGATGTTCCCTGCTGTAGTTTTTTTTCCCTTTTTTCCCCCTTCCCCTATTACTATCAATATTTATACTACTGAATGTATATATTTATATATATATATATATATATATATATATATATATACACACACACACACACACACACAGTACAGGCCAAAAGTTTGGACACACCTTCTCATTCAAAGAGTTTTCTTTATTTTCATGATTATGAAAATTCTAGATTCACACTGAAGGCATCAAAACTATGAATTAACACATGTGGAATTATATACATAACAAAAAAGTGAAACAACTGAAAATATGTCATATTCTAGGTTCTTCAAAGTAGCCACATTTTGCTTTGATTACTGCTTTGCACACTCTTGGCATTCTCTTGATGAGCTTCAAGACGCAGTCTCCCAGTCCGAAAAATTGGGAAAACTTTGAAAGTGTCCCCAAGTGCAGTCACAAAACCATCAAGCACTACAAAGAAACTGGCTCACATGCGGACCGCCCCAGGAAAGGAAGACCAAGAGTCACCTCTGCTGTGGAGGATAAGTCACCAGCCTCAGAAATCGCAGGTTAACAGCAGCTCAGATTAGAGACCAGGTCAATGCCACACAGAGTTTTAGCAGCAGACACTTCTCTAGAACAACTGTTAAGGAGACTGTGTGAATCAGGCCTTCATGGTAGAATATCTGCTAGGAAACCACTGCTAAGGACAGGCAACAAGCAGAAGAGACTTGTTTGGGCTAAAGAACACAAGGAATGGACATTAGACCAGTGGAAATTTGTGCTTTGGTCTGATGAGCCAAATTTGAGATCTTCGGTTCCAACCACTGTGTCTTTGTGCGACGCAGAAAAGGTGAACGGATAGACTCTACATGCCTGGTTCCCACCGTGAAGCATGGAGGAGGATGGTGCTTTGCTGGTGACATTGAAATTGAAGGCATACTGAACCAGCATGGCTATCACAGCATCTTGCAGCGGCATGCTATTCTATCCGGTTTGCGTTTAGTTGGACCATCATTTATTTTTCAACAGGACAATGACCCCAAACACACCTCCAGGCTGTGTAAGGGCTATCTGACCATGAAGGAGAGTGATGGGGTGCTGCGCCAGATGACCTGGCCTCCACAGTCACCGGACCTGAACCCAATCGAGATGGTTTGGGGTGAGCTGGACCACAGAGTGAAGGCAAAAGGGCCAACAAGTGCTAAGCATCTCTGGGAACTCCTTCAAGACTGTTGGAAGACCATTTCAAGTGACTACTTTTTGAAGCGCATCAAGAGAATGCCAAGAGTGTGCAAAGCAGTAATCAAAGCAAAGGGTGGCTACTTTGAAGAACCTAGAATATGACATATTTTCAGTTGTTTCACACTTTTTTGTTATGTATATAATTCCACATGTGTTAATTCATAGTTCTGATGCCTTCAGTGTGAATCTACAATTTTCATAGTCATGAAAATAAAGTAAAATCTTTGATTGAGAAGGTGTGTCCAAACATTTGGTCTGTACTGTATATATATATTTTTTAATATATACATTATATTTTTATTATATATATATATATATATATATATATATATATATATTTATTTTATTTTTTTCTTAAACATCTATTGGAGGGCTTTAGCATAAATTTTTTATCTAAAGTGTACTATTTTTTTTAGCTAAAATGTATTTATTTGCATGTTTTTTTTATTATATGAAAGATTATTGTTTATATTTTTTCTTATATTATGTCTATTAACCCATCAGTCCAATTAGTCTGATTCTCTTCACACTGACGTACATACTCTATTTTAGTTACATTTTTTTAAATAGTTGGGCAGTTATTTCTATATTCTATTTTCTACTTTTCATTTTCTATTATTTATGCACTTCATTATAATCTCTTTCAATCCGTTATAGATACTCTGGCTCTGTATGGCTTTCCGAAGTATAGAATATACAAGCCTCTCTTTTATCTGCGTTCCATTAACAGGAACCTCTAAGCTAACCCCGCCTCTCCTGGTATCTGCGGCTCATTTGCCGGAAACCCTGACATATCCCGAGGTGGAACGCACTTCCGGCTGATGTGTTTCACACACCGGAACTAAAGTCTCCGCCTGCCCGCGCCCCGAGAGGTAACATTCTCTTGTTCTCCCTACATTTCCTAACAGAGCCGACATCCGTACCATCCACTATATATTATATATTCTGTGTTTACAATCATTTGTCTGTTCTGTTATCTTTTTTATTTTACTACCGACGTCACTTATGGGACCGGAAGTGAGAGTGACTATTTGGCGCCAAAAACACCTTCCGTTTGAATGAGTGCCACATGCTATATTTAGATGTATGTTTCACAAAATACTCTGTATATGCTTAATACCTTATCTGCTCCTGAGGAAGGGGTTTATCATTCCCCGAAATGTGTTGAGCCTACCTGACTGATTTATTAAAGGAATATACCAGAAGTATTGGACTGCCGTATCTTCCAGCTATTCTACAAGAGAGCCAGGCGAGGGAGGTGGTTGTTTTGGGTGTCTTGAGCTTTATCCCATCACACCCCTCCCTGGTGAAATGAGTGTGGTGTATATCACCTTTTAATACGTTTTTCTGAATATTTTCTAGCGTTTCCCCATTTAATACCATCTACCAGATGTCAGATGGTTTAATCATATGGTTACTGAATACTAAGGGTTCTCCCTTCTATTGGTAAGGGGTATTTACTTACTTTCAGTTCTTATTTTTAAGCAAACTAAAGTCCCCTAACTCACTGTATGCATCTTTTATATACTTTATTTTAAATTTGTGCATATCTCATATACATATATTTTGGTAGCAGTTAGGCGCCACTTGGTGATTTTTTTTTTCCTTTTTTCTTTACTGTACTGTCAGAATATAGCACTTCTGCTTAGAGTTTATCACCTACGGCTGCCCTGCTTTGTCCTAGCATCCTATCGTGTCAGGGTCATCTGGACACAGGATTATTCCCTACTTGTCTTATACTTCTCTCTACCTTGGTCTCCACCCCTGGCGCCCTGCGTGTGTATCCTATATCTCCTTTACTGGAGTACAGTATTAACCCTCTCTTTTCTTTCCTAACCTGAGACAGAAGCACATGCTCAGTTCCATTCTTTACCTGACACTAGCTGCATCAAAAAGGACACACACCCCTAAGCTGACAGTTTCAAATATATTTAGCAGAAAAAATGGAGCAATGAATGGGGAGACTTTTGGAACCATGTGAGGCACAGGGCTGGTTCTAGCTTTGTTAGAAAGTTGTCAGGTACTAAATGATGACAGATTTTCATTTTTTACATTATGGGATAAACTCCTATAATGATTTCAAAATGCTTTCATTATATGTCAATTATATTTCAATAGTTCTTACCTGATTCACGCTAATAAGTGACCATAGTTGAAAAATAATTTCTATCACATCAGACTGCTGCTGTGTCTCTAAATTTCTCTTAGAAAAATGGCTTGCCGTCACAATTGCAGAAAGTGACACCTTCTGTGAATGTAATTATGATATTAAACCAGGGACAACTGATGTTCAAAAGAATAACAATCTAAAACAAAAATACCACCAGATAAGAGAGGCAGTTAGCCTCACTAACTGGGACAATGTTCTCAGGAATAGGAATGCAGCCACAAAATGGGACATTTTTAAAGGTGACCCATAATCTAATTGTGAGAGGTACATACTATATGGAAATGAAACAGTGAGGAACAAGAAAAAAACAGCATGGATAAACAGAAATGAAAAGGGAGCAATGAATAGCAAAAAGAAAGCATTTAAACACTAAAACAGCGGAGGGGCGCCAAGGTGTGATCAAGCTTAAATAATGTGGTCGTAGATTCCACACTAGTTGGTAGGGGTAATTGTCATTGCTGTCATACAGTTCAAATTAAGGTTGAATGCAGGAGACAAAATAAATAATAATAACAACTTAAAATCCAATTAAAAGTTGGAAAAGGAGTCTCAGTTAGAAACTTACTTCACTAGGAAGGGATAAGCACATAACACCTATACCGTCTCCTCCCCCGCCGAGGTGCTTATCAGGTGGTCAGACTTTGCTTCCACGTCCCCAAAGAACAGTAACCAGGGTTTCAAAAGTGGAGAAATCCTTTCTTTATTTAATCTAAAAAGCTCAACGCATTTTGGGGTAGAGTCCCCTTTATCAAGAGCAAAGTAGAGTATAGTTACATACCAAAAATACACACATATATATACCCCTTGGTGCAATCCTATTAGATGTGGTTTTTGGCGGGGACCGGAAGTGGGTGGAGCTACTTTTCTTTGGGGGGGGGGGGGTGAATGCTGATGCCCTTAGTTGTTATTGATGTGTTCCAGAGTGGAACACATGCCTACATTTCCGGGCCCTGGTGCGCATTTCCTGGATGCGTTCCAGGATGGAGCTCAAGTTCGCTTACTGTGCGTTCCACGATGGAGCACAGAGGGCGCGAGAGGTCCGCTTCCAGTTTGGTTGGTAGATCATGCTTAAATGCTCCACGAGCGGTGAAGAATATAAGTTAGAAGCTAATTGGACGGACTTAGGGGGCAGTATTGTTAATACATATATGGATAGATTAATAAGATTAATAAGTAATCAAATTAAATAATGGCATGAATAAAAAGTTACATGAATAAATAGTGACATGAATAAATATATACACCCACATATATCTCTCTAAGTATATCTAAAACACATCAGAACATATAATTAATTAAAATGAAATATAAAATATAAAGGCATATGGACATATGTGTATAAATATAAAAAAGCTTATGTAGACTTTATGGGGCGGTATTGTTAATATATGGATAGATAAATAGATTAATAGATGGTTAGATAATAATACTAAAATAAATATATAGCCATATACATGGGACACACAAGGATATACAGTGGGATGCAAAAGTTTGGACAACCTTGTTAATTCTCATGATTTTCCTGTATAAATCGTTGGTTGTTACGATAAAAAATGTCAGTTAAATATATCATATAGGAGACACACACAGTGATATTTGAGAAGTGAAATTAAGTTTATTGGATTTACAGAAAGTGCGCTATAATTGTTTAAACAAAATTAGGCAGGTGCATAAATTTGGGCACTGTTGTCATTTTATTGATTCCAAAACCTTTAGAACAAATTATTGGAACTCAAATTGGCTTGGTAAGCTCAGTGACCCCTGACCTACATACACAGGTGAATCCAATTATGATAAAGAGTATTTAAGGGGGTCAATTGTAATTTTCCCTCCTCTTTTAATTTTCTCTGAAGAGTAGCAACATGGGGGTCTCAAAACAACTCTCAAATGACCTGAAGACAAAGATTGTTCACCATCATGGTTTAGGGGAAGGATACAGAAAGCTGTCTCAGAGATTTCCGCTGTCTGTTTCCACAGTTAGGAACATATTGAGGAACTGGAAGACCACAGGCTCAGTTCAAGTTAAGGCTCGAAGTGGCAGACCAAGAAAAATCTTGAATAGACAGAAGCGAGGAATGGGGAGAACAGTCAGAGTCAACCCACAGACCAGCACCAAAGACCTACAACATCATCTTGCTGCAGATGGAGTCACTGTGCATCGTTCAACCATTCGGCACACTTTACACAAGGAGATGCTGTATGCGAGAGGGATGCAGAGGAAGGCTTTTCTCCGCCCACAGCACAAAAAGGTGGGCTAAAGCACATTTGGAGAAGCCAGCTTCATTTTGGAATAAGGTGCTGTGGACTGGTGAATCTAAAATTGAGTTATTTGGCCATAACAAGAGGCGTTCTGCATGGAGGAAAAATAACACAGCATTCCAAGAAAAACACCTGCTTCCTACAGTAAAATATGCTGGTGGTTCCATCATGCTGTGGGGCCAGTGCAGGGACTGGGAATCTTGTCAAAGTTGAGGGACGCATGGATTCCACTCAGTATCAGCAGATTCTGGAGACCAATGTCCAGGAATCAGTGACAAAGCTGAAGCTGCGCCGGGGCTGGATCTTTCAAGAAGACAACGACCCTAAACACTGCTCAAAATCCACTAAGGCATTTATGCAGAGGAACAAGTACAACGTTCTGGAATGGCCATCTCAGTCCTCAGACCTGAATATAATTGAAAATCTGTGGTGTGACTTAAAGAGAGCTGTCCATGCTCAGAAGCCATCAAACCTGAATGAACTAAAGATGTTTTGTAAAGAACAATGGTCCAAAATACCTTCAACCAGAATCCAGACTCTCATTGGAACCTACAGGAAGCGTTTAGAGGCTGTAATTTCTGCAAAAGGAGGATCTATTAAATATTGATTTTATTTCTTTTTTGTGGTGCCCAAATTTATGCACCTGCCTAATTTTGTTTAAACTATTATAGCACACTTTCTGTAAATCCAATAAACTTAATTTCATTTATCAAATATCACTGTGTGTGTCTCCTATATATTTAACTGACATTTTTTATGATTTTTTATGATTTATACAGGAAAATCATGACGATTAACAAGGTTGCCCAAACTTTCGCATCCCACTGTATATATAATAAAAATACAAAAAAACAAAATAAAAAAATAATTCTTCCCTCCGACACATACATCCTCATACATATATGTAGAACATATATAAAAAAAGTGATGGTATATATTCATGCATGTGCATACACATATACACGTTATATATATATATATGCACAGACGGGCACACAACTACACATGGATACACACATACACATATAGAGAGGCCAGAAACATGCCACATGTGTAAAAGATTATAGGGACTAAAATCTTAAGGGGTTATTGATTAGTAGTTACTGTGTTCCAGGGTTTCATTTAAACCAAACGGATGAAGGGAGTTGAAGCGAAATATCCAGTACATCTCTTTATGACAGAGGTGCTGGAAGGATCTTGGTACCCATTCAATGGGGGTTAGTTTCAAAAGGGAAGCATCACCTGAATGTGTTTGTGAAAAGTGTCTAGAAATACTGTGTTTCATATATTCTTTTGTGATGTTAGAACGGTGTGAATTCATATGGTCTTTCAAATTTTGGGTTGTGTGGCCGATGTATTGGAGCCCACTTGGGCACTGTAGCATGTATATTACGTTGGAGGTGCTGCAATCCATATAATTGTGTAGTTTAATCTTTTCTTTGCAAGTTGCCATTTCTACTTCTTTGAAAATGTCGCTAATTATGGAGCAGCACTTGCATTCAACCTTAATTTGAACTGTATGACAGCAATGACAATTACCCCTACCAACTAGTGTGGAATCTACGACAACATTAATTAAGCTTGATCCCACCTTGGCGGCCCTCCGCTAACCCTTTCCCCTTGCTTTCAACAACAAGCTGTTGGGTTCATTAGCAATCCCGTTTTCTACACACTTGCAACCTTCGCAGTTTCGGAACACGTTCATTCTTTCCTTTTCTCACATCTCCCCCCAATTTTTTTTCCTACCCGCCACTTAATAGCTCACTTGGCGCTCCTTAATCCATATTGCTCATTTACATAGAATATGTAAAAAAGACAGACAAGTTGGAGACAAAAATTCATTGCCAAAAAGAGTAAATCTAACCTTAAAATACTCAATTATATACTGTAATTGGTAAAAAGTTTAAACCTTAAAGTGTTGTACCTTCACAGAGTAAGGAGGTATGAGCTGTAGAGAGCGATCAGGAGAAAGCAAAGCTATTAAATATTTTTTCTCCACTGTATTCACTGAGGAAAATGAACTGTCATATGAAATTCAGAGTGTCAAAATAAGCTCCCCATTAAAGGGCTTCTGTCACCCCACTAAAGTCATTATTATTTTTTTGGCTACTACATCACATCTACACCCGGCTCAGGCGCACTGAGGAAGGAGCGGCTGAGCGAGCCTGCGCTGACTGAAGACCGGTACGGCGCAGGCGCCAGATTTTGAACGCAGACAGGGCTAGCCAGAGGACGAGCGCGTTCGCTGGCCCTGTCAATCAATATGAGGAGGGGGCATCTTTATGAAAGGAGGATGCGGCTGCAACCAGCAAGTAGCCGCCCTACTTGCTGGTAGAGAGGTAATTTACATATTATAAAAGTCTGTTTTTTTAAGAAATTGCTGAACGAAAATGAGTAAGAGCATTATATATTGATATATTGCAGAATAAGGAATTTAAATAGCCCCCCCAAAAAATATATGACTTTAGTGGGGTGACAGAAGCCCTTTAGACGTGGCCTGTCTGACTCAGGTTAAAATAGACAAATCACTTAGTCGATAAAGCATACACCCCCATATACCATAGAGAATTAAGTAATGTAATAGACTATTATTTCTGATATTTAAGAACTCTAATGAGTGTGTTCAACAGGATTGATGCTTAGCAAATGTGAAACCAGTATTCAAAAAGGGATATTCTAAGAGATGCTATACAAATCCGTCTTACCCATGTAAACTGTCCTTTAGGAATTCCTGTGAACACTTGAGGGGCATGAAAACGGTTACGTCTCAGAAGATTATTTTTATCAGATGGTTTGGAGAACGAAGTGGTAGCCAGCTGGACATTGTCTCTATCCACTATAATATCTAAATAATGCATAATTTCAGAATGTTTTTCCATATCTAATTTAATCAAAATCATGACATTTATTCAGATAGGATACAAAATGACCCAGCTGCATGTTACTGCCTTATTAAGCCACAAAAAAAAAATCATTCACATAGCACAACCAATATTTTTTTCAGAGAATACCCTAGATTTATTTATTGAAAAGTTAAAACCACCGGGAATCAGTTAGTGAGAGGTGATCTAAAGAAAAAGAAAATAGGTAAACAGGCTTTTGTACATCAAACCAAAAAAACTGCACCTCCATAATAAAAGGAGATTACCGGTATGTTTGCCATCCAATGAAAGGAAATAATAGCGGAATAAAGGAATTTAGTTTATTTATTTTTTCTTACATGTAATACGAGGAATGTTAAAAAGTCCTTGTGGGACGTTGGTCAGACTGCCAACAAACACCACTATAAGGTCGTTATCACAAATAAAAGCAGGTGCAGGAAGGAATACAATAAGAGACTAGTGTTGCAAGACACTTTATTGAGATGAGGCATAGGGTGTAAATCAGTATGTTCCTGAATAGGAGGAGGAGAAAAGAAAAAAAGAGTCCAAAATAGCATGGTAACCCAGAACAGAGCTGAGCCGCAAGTAACATGCCAGAGGACTCACGGAAAAAACGAAGTACACAACCAAGAATTACCGTATTTTTCGCCCTATAAGACGCACCTGCCCATAAGACGCACCTGGTTTTAGAGGGTGAAAATAGGAAAAAAAAAAGATTTTGGACAAAAGGTGTGTCAAAACTTTTTATAAATTAACAGACCAATATTTTAACAATGTAAACATTAACAGTAGTAACCAGCAGCATTAATAACCATCATTATCGACTTAAATGTCCAGGTACAGTACTCCTCTATTCATCAGGGAACCCCAAAAACTCCTCATCACTACTGTCCAGGTTAATCGCACTCTGTGGCTCAGTATCACTAGTATCGCTGCCTTCAGATTCGTCATACAGCATATTGTCCTCAGTGCCATACTTTTTAAAGGATCTGCCACACTTTTTAAAGGATCTGACGACGATTTCATCGTTGACTGCCTGCCATGATGTTTTCACCCACTCACAGACTTGGGTGATGGTGGGCCTCTTCATCCGTCCAGTGGGAGTCAGGTCATGGTTCCCAGCTGCCATCCACTTGTTCCATTCCTCCCTCATGAACATTTTAAATGGCTTATTAATGGAAACGTCCAGAGGTTGTAGCTGGCTGGTAAGCCCCCCAGGAATTACCGCCAGATGGGTGTTCACTTCCTTAAATCTCGTTTTTGTGGATTCGGTGATATGTGCCCGAAACTGGTCAAGCACTAGTAGGGCAGGTTTCTTCAGAAGTCCTCCAGTGCGTTTGGACCACACCTTTTCGATCCATACTTTCATGCCATTTTCGCCCATCCACCCTTTGTCGTGAACATGGACAATCACTCCTCGTGGGATCACCTCTTTTAGCATGGTCTTCCTTTTAAAAATCAGCATTGGTGGCAGTTTGGTGCCATCTGCGCAGCAGGACAAGACAACCGTATAATGCGTTTTCTCGTGTCCTGAGGTCTTCACAGTTATAGTTTTTGCGCCTCTCACATCGACGGTCCTATTCGATGGAACATCGAAGGTTAACGGAACTTCATCCATGTTCCCAATCTGGCCTATTTCATAGCCATGTTTCTTTCTTGAATCCAGGACGAATTTATGAAAAGAAAGAATCTTTGACTCATATTCTTTGGGCATTTTTTGTGCTATTCTTGTTTTGGTACGCATAGCAAGGCCACATCTTCTCATGAATCTGTAGCACCATGATGCCGATCCAGTGAAGTAGTCAATGCCTTTCTCTGCAGCAAGACGTTTGGCTTCATAGATGATCATTTTTGTGGATACTGAGAAGCCGTTGTTCCTGTGACATGTGATCCACTCTTTCATGTCCACGTCTAGCTGTGGCCACTTTGCAGCACACCCACGAAGAGTGTGTTTACTTTTCTCCACTTTCTCCAAATGATCCTCTTGTTTCCTCCATGCACGAATCATCTTTTCAGTTGGAGGCGGCCCAAAATGTCTCTCCGCTGCCCTGTTTCCATGCTCTTTGGCGTATTTTATCACCTCTAGTTTAAAAGGAATTTTATAGGAAAGCCTTTTCTGCTTTGACATTGCTCAGAAATGTACGGTACAATATGCAGCAGGAGACTACGGTAATTTTCTGCAATAGAATACAGTAATGGAAGAACTGTTAGCACTACAATTATGGGGGGGGGGGATCTGCCACTAACACAATGTTATGGGGCAATATGCTGCTGACATACAGTACTGTACTTGTTGGGAAAGGGGGGGATCCAATGACACTTTAAGGCGTCATCCAGACATCCATGGAGCATGGTCCGTGAAATCCCGTCCTGCTGAGTGCACGAAGGGCACAGCGTCATAGCAACCAATGACGCCATGCGCTTCGTGCACTCAGCAGGACGGCAAGCTGGGATATCATGGACAGTGCTCCACGGATGTCTGCATGATGCCTTAATAAGGGGGGTCACTTTATTAGGAGTGAGCTCACTTTATTAGGAGTGAGCTCACTTTATTAGGCGTGAGCTCACTTTATTAAGAGGGGGCACTTTATTAGGAGGGGGGGCACTTTATTAGGAGGGGGGGCACTTTATTAGGAGGGGGGCACTTTATTAGGAGGGGGGGCACTTTATTACGGTAGGAGTGAGCTCACTTTATTGAGGGGGGGCACTTTATTAGGAGTGAGCTCACTTTATTAGGAGGGGGGGCACTTTATTAGGAGGGTGGCGGGGGCTGTCAAGATAGGCATTATGCACATTTCCTTCCCCCCACTTTATATTTAAAATGCTGAAAGACATCCCTAAGGAATGCCAGTGTGAATAAAGTGCCACCCATAATAATAAAGTGATGTGCCCTGCCAGAAAGACATCCCTAATGACCCCACTGTTAATAAAGTGCCCACTTTATTAGGAAGTGGGCACTTTATTAACAGTGGGGTCATTAGGGATGTCTTTCTGGCAGGGCACATCACTTTATTATTATTGGTGGCACTTTATTCACACTGGCATTCCTTAGGGATGTCTTTCAGCATTTTAAAAATAAAGTGGAGGGAAGGAAATGTGCATAACGCTGCCTGCACAAACATTTCCGTACCGATGCTCCAGCGATCCTCTCACGACTGAGATGAGGGGCGGAGCAGACTTCCCTGTCACACATGCCAGCTCCGCCCCTCGTCTTTCTGCTCCTGCGCTGCAACCTCCTCTCCAGTCTCTATTTCCTCCTACATACAGCGCGGGCCGGCCGGTCGATAAAACCCAGCACTTACGGAGGCCGGCCCGCCGGCCCGCCCGTACCAGGAACAGACAATCGCAGGCACCCGCACCGCTTCCCGCCGCCTGCCTCCAGCTGCTTTATCCAGGTCATTGGGGTACACAGGATAGACGTTACAAAGCAGGTCTCAGGGTGGGAAGAAAGTATCAAAAATTGGTCAGCGAATTGGCGGCTACAAGATCTTGCGGCCCACCTCTGCGTCAATGGATGCAAAGGTATGTACCAGGGTTTGCACATGCATCAAAATATTGATGCGCCTTGTTGTTCAGTACCAGCATTGTCAGTACTTCAATACTAAGCTACGCTATTGCACAGCTTACTATCCGGTCCCCCCTGACAATACATGGCACACAGACTACCCGGCACATGCCATGTTTTTCAGCGCCTGCTTAAAGCTAGTAGAACTGTGGTGCCAGCCACATAACAGGAGGAGGGAGAGATGCTCATCCATTTGTCAGTAACATTGTGTTCATGCCGCCTGTGTAGTCTGTTCAACCACTGATTCCTGCACCATTAATCCTGGAGAGAATAGCAGGGACTGAACGCAGTATACAGGTTGCACTGAGACAGAGCTCCAGAATACTGTGGAAGCCCAGCATTGACTGTAGCCAGGTCAAGGTCAATAGAGACTGACATCTAGGTAGTTAAACGGAGTGAGAGGGCTCCCACTGGGTCCCCTGTGAACACAGTCCTGGGGTCCAGATGCGTTGCAATGGTAGCTGGGGCCTACAAATAAGCCCCAGTGGGACTACAAATAATAATCCTTTATTGTGAATACATTAAAAACACCTTACTTTAAAGCTGCCCTGGTATTCAGAAGTACCTTCTCACATTATCTATGCATGCTTACTTCACAGCTGTCCAATAGGCACCAATTCACATTATATATAACCAACATATCTAAGGCATCTCAAATAACAGATCAATGTGGTCATTCACTCAATAAAAATACATGAAATCCATTTGTTTATTTGTCCTTGCAGGGAATCTTGTATCCAAAATATTTCTCTAGCCCTTAGTTTATACTGCCAATGTCCTCCTTTTTTCCAACCATGAGACCGTCATATAATACACATTACCTCCAGGCTCCTGAAAACAAATGTTTTGATGCCGCAGATAAATTGTGTTCCTGCTTTTATAGCACGCGCTACATATTGACTTACACATATTGTATAATTGTCACGACCATGGTCATGGTCGTGACTCCTGTAACCGCATGCAGTTGCCTGCGGTCTTGGTTTTGTTGTCAAGCACAGGTGAGGGCTAAAGTTTGTTGCCTCACCTGTGGTTGCCGCTGGTGAGGCAACATTGTTTATGTGGCAGCAGAGCAGCCTAGACAGCTTGCTGCAATAGGTATGCGGTTGCACCTGGCAACCTGTCTTTGTTAGGTGTGCCTTTTATGTGTTTATATGTGTGCACTTTCCTTGTCTGGTGTGCACAGGGTTTATTGTGTGTATTCCCCTTTTAGTTGCTGTCTTCCCTTCCCTGGTGTTGAGAAGGGTTAATTCCCTTCCTAGTCTGTGAGCACTGGGTGTGTCTGCGTGAGTATGACCACAATGGCTCCTCACGTGGTACTTCCCTCGAAAGAGGGTGCAGCATGTACCGCCATCTGCAGATGGGGTGCATGCGCGTTCTCCGGAGGGAGAGCGTTATGGGGGTGAGTGGCTTTTCCCCGCCATTTCTTCACCGTTGCCTGTTTTGGCGTCCCCCTTTTTTTTTATTCCCTCACTGTAGTTCGTTTGGTGTGTGGTTGCACACCTTTGAAAGAGGGTGCAGCATGCAGTGCCATCTCCTTTTGGCCTGCTTGCGCGTTCACCGGAGGGAGAGCCTTTTGGGGATCACCGTTAACAGCGTGGTTGGTGGCATATTCCCCGCCACCTTACCTTCCGTGTCCGTGTTGGTGATCCCCATGTTCCTATCTCTGGTCGTCTGCTGGCAGCATTCCGTTAGTGGTCCGGCTGTATGCTGGTTAGGAGTGTCTGCTGGCAGCGACTGGAGTGGGGACGTGAGTGGAGAGTGGACGCAGTGTCAGTGCGCTCTCCCCGGGCTGTTTCTTTGCTGGTCTCCGGTGTGTTGTTCCGGAGCCTGGCAGTCGGCTCCTGGTCCCTGTGTGTTGCTCCAGGGGCCGGCAGCAGTCCTTGGGAGACGCGCATATTTTGACACTGATTCCCCTTCTCCTATGCCCTTGTATGGGTCCCTCTCTGGTTTCTCCCTTTTTTTTTTTTTTTGTGAGCGGGGCTTTGAGGGGTGAGAGTGTCACGACCATGGTCATGGTCGTGACTCCTGTAACCGCAGGCAGTTGCCTGCGGTCTTGGTTTTGTTGTCAATCACAGATGAGGGCTAAAGTTTGTTGCCTCACCTGTGGTTGCCGCTGGCAACATTGTTTATGTGGCAGCAGAGCAGCCTGAGCGGTGCTAGGCAGCTTGCTGCAATAGGTATGCGGTTGCACCTGGCAACCTGTCTTTGTTAGGTGTGCCTTTTATGTGTTTATATGTGTTCACTGTCCTTGTCTGGTGTGCACGAGGTTTATTGTGTGTATTCCCCTTTTAGTTGCTGTCTTCCCTTCCCTGGTGTGAGAAGGGTTCATTCCCTTCCTAGTCTGTGAGCACTGGGTGTGTCTGCGTGGGTGTGGCTACATGGGCTATTTAACCTCAGTAAGCTGGAGGCACTCTCCTGGTCCCATATACCATCTGCCAGTGAGGGCCACCCTTGTGGTCATAAATTGTGATACAATATGTTTATGTGATGTTAAGTTTATGTCTATGTGGTGTCTGTTATTATTGCAGCTATGGTTCTGGGTCCCTGTGTGTTTATGTGTGCTGTGTCCTTTTATGTTTGTGTGTGGACAGCCAGCACTTGTGTCCAGGGATCCAGTCAGTGTGTCTGTGGCAGGTAGAGGTGGACGTCTTTCACTCTCCTGCCATATCCATAGTCTGTTTATGGTTATATCCCATTGCAGCTCGGCCAGTTTAGACTCCTGTTTCTCCGCATCCAGGAGGAACAGGTGGTCTACCCAGCTCCTAGTTCAGGGATCGGCGGAGGGTGAGTAGGGATCCGAGGTTCCCGAGCATGGGCCCTCCTACCTTCAAGGTCGGCTCATGCAGCTAGGAGTTAGGGTCAGATTAGGGATGCGTTAGAAGGTGACCTACTCCCTTATTCTGTTGTCCTGGCCGAGCAGCGACTAACATCTCATGGCATCACACGGCTGAGGGTTTTCCCCATCCTCAGCCGTGACAATAATGCTTTCACTATGGCCTCATGCACACGACTGTGCCGTTTTTTGCCGCAAAAAAACGGAAGCGGCCCGTGTGCTTTCTGCAATTTGTAGAAATGTTATATGCTATATTTTAGGCGGGGCCTCAGAACGGAGCAAATGATCCGGACAGCACCAGAGTATTTATGCAGGTCCCCATCTGGTGGACACGCCCCCAGTGGACCAGAATGGAGACTGCGACACACCGAACAGATACAACACATCCCCACAATGCATCATGGTTTCTTCCTCTCTGCCCCAGAGACAACTGAGGAATAATCCAATTATCTCTCAGGACAAAGGGGAGATCGCCAATACACATGTGGAGACAACAGGACAGACATCACCATTTAAAAACACAATGTCACACCCTGCCAGCAACCACAGACATTTAACATATTCCCAGATAGCTCAAATCTGAGTGCATATCATTAGGCGAATGGCACTCAGACCACACGAATACAATTAAACTAGCCATCTGGGTACCCTCACATAACAAAATACAATTCCAAAGACAGATTTAAGCTGTGCGGCTGGCCTGTCTTCTTTAAAGTTAGTATGGGCCATAATCCTGAGGCAGGAGGCTGGCAACCAGCCCCCTCCAAAACACTGTGGCGAGGTTGGTTTCGTCACACATCTCCCCCTTCCAGGGGAGACTAACCAGATACCTGACCTCACGGTCAGTACCTGAGTTAGTCTGGCAGTCTAACCACAACCCCATACTGGACCTGTTGAATTTTGGGGCCTGGCTCTGTTCTGTATGTCCCCAGCTGTTGAGTGGGCATCTGCGACTCCTTGCTGCCTTGTGGTTCTCCAGCTTGGAGCTGTAGGTACTTGGTGGGCAGAGGCCGACTGCGCTCTGCCCAGATGCCAGCTCTTCCGCTGGGGTAGCCGGTGGGGAGTCCGGCTCTGGAGAAGAGGATAGGGGAGGGCAGAGGCCGACTGCACTCTGCCCAGATGCCAGCACTTCTGCTGGGGTAGCCTGTGGGATGTCCGGCTCTGGAGAAGAGGATAGAGGAGGGCAGAGGCCGACTGCGCTCTGCCCTGATGCCAGCTCTTCCGCTGGGAAGAAATCAGTGGGTAGCGCAGGCTCATCCCCTGCCCCCAGAACTCTGTTGGGAAGTAGCTGGGAAGGGGAGGGCTCGCTTACCTCCTCCTCCTGGTATCCCTGCGGAGATGGATGGGGATCTGGACCGACTGTCCAGCATCCCTGTAGGACTGGCACCGAGCCCGCGGTCTCATCTGCGCCCATGCAGAGGGGCTTGTGTTCCCCTTTTCCCGGTATCTCCGGCTGCTGGTGGAAGGTGAGGCCGGTAGCCTCTCGTCCCCAGGACTCTGGTTGCTGTAAGGCAGAGGGACCCCGCATCTCCTCCCCCTGGAACTCAGGTTTCCGCTGGGGAGAGAGACCGGTTGTCCCCTCTCCCTGCGATATGCACTGCCGCTGGAGATCTGGGCAGGCGGCCCAGCATCCCTGTAGGGCCAGTAGAGAGACCTCGGTCCCATCTCCACCTGCCATCTGTGGGTCCTTCCAGGACCAATCTGTGAGGTCCCTCAACATTTGTGAGTCAGGATCACCTGCGTCCACACCTGGCAACTCCGGCTGCTGCTGAGGGTTTGGGCCAGCATCCCGGTGGAGAGCCCTCGGTCCCGTCTCCACCTGCCTGTTGTGGTTCCTCACAGGACCAGTCTATGAGGACCCCTACCTCTGTAGCTGGTACTGAAGCAGGGGATACTTCAGTCGGGTCTTCCCAGCTGTAGGGTTGTAGGTATATTGGGACCGAATTGAGCTGAAGAAGTATTGGTAGTCCTGCTCCAGCTCCCACTCCTTTGTCACTAGAGATGCCAGGTCTTGTCTCACCTCTCTCGCTGTAGCCCAATCATGCATAGCCTCTCTGTAGTCATAGATATCCCAGAACCGGGACCCTCCAGCATCTCCGAACTCCGGTTCTGCGAAGGCCTCAAACAACGGGCCAGGGCCACCATAATCCTCACCCTCGGGTCTGTCATGCTCAGCCATCCAGGGAGAGTGCCGAATCACATACCACCAGAGTGCCTGGTAGGCGTCATCTAGCCAAAGCTCCTTCCATACCAGGCTCTCCAGTTCTGTCACCCACTCATTCAGGGGCTCCTCTCCCAGAAGGGGCATTCGCAGGGCGACTCGCATCTGCAACTGCTGCTCCTCACTGGGGAGACACTCGCCCCGCCGACGCTGTACATCTTCCAGGGCCTCGTGCCAGACGCCTTTTCGGACTGCATCCCTCCAGTCCGGGTCATCATCCTCCTCGTAGTGGAACGCTATTCGAAGACTAGCCGATTCCATCCTGCTGTAGCCAGGGGCGCTGTACGGATACTAGCATTGCCCTCAATATACTCCATGAACGGTGTCTCCGAGCTGCTTCTCCTCACACTAGGACGCCATCCCACTGCTTGCCACCAATGTAACGGATCTCCTAGCACCCCGACCGGGTACCTCCGTCGATAGATGCTCCTAGTGCTTTCCGAGGACTCCAAGCACTCCACTTGACACCATACGCCCTGCAGACCCCACGAACCGCCGCAGCTTGGTTGGGGTCTCACCGTCCTCCACCCACGCTGGACCTACGACAAGGCTCCAGGCTCCAGTGGGTGAACCTCTCCTACCGCCAGAGAGCAGGAAAAGCTCTTACAAGAGCTAGTAGTTATGCCAGGGGAGTATAGCAAATCGTCAGCGTATAGCAATCCCCCAGTTTGATCAGTTATCCAAACACCAGTCTCAACATGATGAAGGATAAAACAGGAACACTTTATTGAGGGCTACCCGCACGTATTTATGCAGGTCCCCATCTGGTGGACACGCCCCCAGGGGACCAGAATGGAGACTGCGACACACCGAACAGATACAACACATCCCCACAATGCATCATGGTTTCCTCCTCTCTGCCCCAGAGACAACCGAGGAATAATCCAATTATCTCTCAGGACAAAGGGGAGATCGCCAATACACATGTGGAGACAACAGGACAGACATCACCATTTAAACACACAATGTCACACCCTCCCAGCAACCACAGACATTTAACATATTCCCAGATAGCTCAAGTCTGAGTGCATATCATTAGGCGAATGGCACTCAGACCAAACGAATACAATTAAACTAGCCATCTGGGTACCCTCACATAACAAAACACAATTCCAAAGACAGATTTAAGCTGTGCGGCCGGCCTGTCTTCTTTAAAGTTAGTATGGGCCATAATCCTGAGGCAGGAGGCTGGCAACCAGCCCATCTCCAAAACACCGTGGCGAGGTTGGTTTCGTCACAACACCTTTTTCCAAGATCCTCCACATTGTATTATCACCATACAGTATTGGAAGGTATTTATTATTATATCATAATCTGCACTACTATATACAGTAGCTGGTACTTGTTTAGTTCCACTAGTATTATTATTAGATTTTTTTTTTCCCAAGTCCTCCCTTGATTTGACCTTTGCAATGATATATGCCCTATTCAAATGTGCATGTCAATAGCCTCTCAATTTTAATCTATTCATTATGTGCTCTAACTCTGAATAAATCCTGTAAATCAGATGGTCAGCAATATATTCATAAGATAGTAATATATTTGTAAGGCTGAAACATAAAAGACATCTGTCCATCCAGGTCAGCCTGTTTTCCTGCATGTTGATCCAAGGGAAAGCAAAAAAAAACAAAAAAAACGCTGTGAGTTAAAAGCCAAGCATCCTCATTTTAAGGGTACATGCACATGTTCAGGATTCATGTGCGGAGAAAACACACTGAAATCCGCAGGTGTTCGCAATCAGTGTGGTCAATCCACATCAATTGGTGCAGATTTTCTGCATACAGATTTTACTAAGTGAATGAAGAAAATCTGGTCAGGAAAAAAATAAATTGACATGTTGCGAATTTTAAAATCCGCACCGCAGGTCAAAATCTGCGTGGAAAAAATTTGCATCGTGTGCATTGAGAATTTCAAATTCTCATACAATACATGACCTATGGTGCGGATTTTCCGCACACAAATCTGCATGGAAAATCCGCACGCAATCCTGATCGTGTGCATTTAGCCTAAAGGGAAAAAAAATAATCCTGATTCCAAACAGGCAGCTAGAATACTCCCTGGATCAACGACCTCTCAAGAAATCTAATAAGGCCTTATGCACACGACCGTTCCGTTTTTTTTTTTGCGATCCGCAAAGTACAGAAGCCGTCCGTGTGCTTTCTGCAATTTGCGGAACGGAACAGGTCTGTCCGCATCTTTTGCAGCCCCATTAAAGTGAATGGGTCCACACCCGAGCCGCAAAAACTGAGGCTCTGATGCGGACCAGAACAACGGTCGTGTGCATGAGGCCTAACTACAACCTGTAATATTATTACCACCTCCTCAGGCAGAGAGTTCCATATTCTCACTGCTCTTACAGTAAAGAATCCTCTTCTATGTTTGTGTAGAAACCTTATTTCCTCCAAATGCAGAGGATGCACCCTCGTAACAGTCATAGCCCTGTATAGAAATGAATGATAGGAGAGATCTCTGTACTGCCCCCTGACATATTTATACATGGCTATTAGATCTCCCCACAGTCGTCTATTTTTCCAAAACTAAATAACTTTGATAATCTTTCCGGGTACTATAGTCCACCCATTCCAGTTATTAATTTAGATGCCCTCCTCTGAACCTTCTCCAGCTCTACTATGTCTGTATTCATAGGAGCCCAGAATTGTACACAGTACTCCACGTATAGTCTGATTAGTGATTTCTAAAGTGGCAGGACTGTGTTCTGATCACGTGCATCTATGCCCCTTTATGATGCAACCCATTATCTTATTGGCAGCTGCCTAAAACTGGTTTTTACAGTTTAGTTTGCTGTCCACTAAAATTACTAAGTCCTTTTCCATGTCAATGTTACCCAGTGTCTTACCATTTAGTATTTATAGGTGACTTGCATTATTCCTTCCCATGTGCATAACCTTTCATTTGTCAGTGTTAAGCCTCATCCGCCACTTCTCCGCCCATGCCACCAGTGTTAATTACTTTACACAGTTTAGCATCATCTGCAAAAATTTTTTTTTTACTGTGCAAGCCTTCTACAAGATCATTATTAGAAAAATTGAAGATCCCTGTGGTACCCCAAATACTGATCCCTGTGGTACCCCACTAATGACTGACACAATCTGAGTATGCGCTGTTAATAAACACACCCTGTTTTCGGTAACTGAGCCAGTTACTTACCCACATACACACATTTTCTCCCAGCCCAAGCATTCTCATTTTATATATTAGGATGAGCATGTTTTAGGCAAAAATAAAATAAATGTATAGTTCTGTTCTGGCCCTTTCTTTACATGCAGTTGTAGTGCTGTGGGGGGCAATTGACAACAATCTCTAAAGTTTTCCTCATGAATATATACATACAAACAACAAAAAAAAAACTTTGACCTTTGGAGACAACTTTTTCGTCTCTAGTGCCAGTGCCCCCTTGTCTTTTAAGGGCATTTTACATGGACTAACTTTTCATCATATTGTTTGTATGGCCCATTTATATTTGTATAGGTTAATCATGGCTCCCCTTAGACATCTCTTCTCAAGACAAAGTACATTTAATTCTTTTAATCTTTCTTCATAACTAAGACTCTTGTAAGGGATCATTCTCTCACAGGGGTCAGCAATGACAGACTTCCCGTCACAAAGGGGGTTTTCAAGCACAAACAGTGCTTTATTTGTCACACAGCATATCACACTTCCAAGTTTGGCATCACTCAGCACCATGAAGTTGCAGCTTCACCTCACAATGTGTTACATCAACACAAAACAATAAACCCTTGCCGGCTAGGCACTCACTATACAAAGGTATCCCTAACTCACCTCTAGCTCAGTGTTCACACTGTGGTATTCGGCTTCGGTCAGACAGACTCCTAGCTGTGACCAGTATAACCCATTGTGGTCTCGGTCCACCAGTCCTCCTGATGGTAACCACGCAATACCTTGGGGGGATATAGTCCAGCAGTCCTCCCGACTGTTAACGTGCGACACCTCTCCTATTCAGGCACTGCTGAGTCCCTCCCAACTCAGGCTTCCTCAGCCTTGTGGCCACCCAGCCCTCCTGGCTGGAACCACACAGAGCCTCTGATGGCTTCTATATTCCGCAGCGCTTTACAGACATTAGCAACCAACTGTCCCCAATGGGGCTCACAATCTAAGGTCCCTATCAGTGTGTCTATGAAGTGTGGGAGTAAACAGGAGTACACGGAGGCAAACCCATGCAAATATGGGGAGAACATACAAACTTCATGCAGATGTTGTCCTTGGCTATCAGAGCTCTGTTCACCCAAAAAAAGTTTTGTACCCCACAACCAGTATATCCACTCCATAGCCAAACATACTGTAACTCTTCTCTATGGGAGCCAGCCTTCTGTTCAGATACCTCACTGGCTGTTTACCCAGAGCAGACTTCAGGCCGTGAACAGCCTCTTGAACTTTCTCAGTGGGAATTGGTTGCGACACATTCTCAATCTCACTATGTGTGGCCATCAATGATTCCCGGTCCTTCATGTACTCAATCCGGTTCACGTCATACCAGGCAATACTTCATTGACCTGGTTCACCTAGTATGTCACATTCCCTTCGTCAACACTGTACATGAGCATATAACCCATAGAACACTGTATTTATCTGCATCTGGTTTGTGTGGTACACCTTCTATCACTGCCACACTTTCCTGCACATTTATCACAGTGGGTTCCCTTAGCTGTACGCTTATCAATCAGTATTTCCAAATCACATACATTTTCACCCACAAGGGGAGAAATATTCCTGATCACAAACCTGCAATGGAAAGAGGGTGTCCTCATCATCATCATATATTTCACTTGAACCCACATTTTATTTATGCATTTCAATTAACTTCATTTTTACCATTGTTTTAAATGGTAATTTCACCTAAACCATTGTTTTCAATGTGCATTTCCCTTACACCATAATTTAAAGAGACAGATACAGGTTTTGCAGGAGCTTCGTCACTTGCTTCAGAAGTGTCTCCTCTTCCCCACAACTCCCAGAACAAGGGGAAGTCACAGCCCAACATTACGTCATGCATGAGCCTATTTGCAACACCAAGTTCATAAGTCGCAGTTCCTACAGGACTCTAACACTCTGTGAGAACCACAGGATAGACTTTGTATCCCCATGTATGTCTATCCCCCAGCTACCAAACTAGCATGTACCAGGCTTACATGGCTCCATGTATCCAACAAAGCTTTGGCTGGACTGCCATTTACCACAATTTCACACATTTTCCGCACAGTCTCTAGTCCCGGTGTCTCAACACCTCCCGGCTTGGCACATAGCGACTGCCGCAGGCTTTCACCACAGTTGTGGCTTATGAGGCACCAGGGCACTGGTCAGTCACATGCCCAACCTCCAGAGCCTTGCTTTCTGTCACACACACCATCACAGGAACACTCTTGCCCAATATTACATCCCTCCCCTGCGAGTCAATGTGAAGAGTCCTTGAAACAATTTTCCCCCAACAGAAGTAAAACCAATTGGTCTATAATTACCTGTGGAGGACCTAGATCCCTTTTTGAATATGGGCACCACATTTACCTTGCGCACTCTACCAGTACCTAGAGAATCTAATATTAAACAGGGGCACAGCAATGACTGAACTGAGCTCTTTAACCCCTTAGGGACCGGGCTCATTTTCACCTTAAGGACCAGGACATTTTTTGCAAATCTGACAAGCGTCAATTTATGTGGAGTGATAACTTTAAAGGGAATCTGTCACCTGCTTTTATCATTTTAAGCTGTCACCATCGCTATGTTCACTAAAGTACCTTATTTCCAGCAGTCTTTTTACTTTATTTAGTTCTTTTGATATAAAAGTGCTTTTTATGATATGCTAATGAGGCTCCAAGGTGCCCAGAGGGGCGTTTTTTTTTCTCCTTCTCCGGTGCCCAGTGACTCCCCCCTGCAGTGCCCAAGAACGCCTCCTGATCCTCAAATAACCTCCCACAGCCCCGGCAAACGGTTCCGCCCCCTCCCCATGTCGTAGTCTACCTTCTAGAAACGCCCCGTCCTTCTTCCTGTCGGCGGCCCAAAAACTTGCGCAGGCGCAGTACCGCCTTGCGCCTGCGCGATCAGCAACCTCTCAGGGCCTGCGCGAGTTTTCTGGCCGCCGACAGGAAGAAGGATGGGGCATTTCTAGAAGGTAGATTATGACGTGGGAAGGGGGCGGAACCGTTTGCTGGGGCTGTGGGAGGTTATTTGAGGATCAGGAGGCGTGCTTAGGCACTGCAGGGGGGAGTCACTGGGCACCGGAGAAGGAAAAAAATAACGCCCCTCTGGGCACCTTGGAGCCTCATTAGCATATCATAAAAAGCACTTTTATATCAAAAGGACAAAACGAAATAAAGTAAAAAGAAGACTGCTGGAAATAAGGTACTTTAGTGAACAAAGTGATGGTGACAGCTTAAAATGGTAAAAGCAGGTGACAGATTCCCTTTAAAACGCTTTGACTTATCCAGGCCATTCTGAGACAGTTTTTTTGTCACCTATTGAACTTCATGACACTGGTAAAATGAAGTAAAAATAAATAAATCATTTTTATTTATAAAAAAAATACCAAATTTACCAAAATATTGGAAAAAATACCAAATGCCAAAGTTTCAATTTCTCTACTTCTATAATACATAGTAATATCTACAAAAAGTTATTACGTTACAAAAAGTTATTACGTTACAATCCCCATTTGTCTACTTCATGTTTGGATCATTTTTGGAATTACATTTTTGTTTTTTGGGGACATTACAAGGCTTAGAAGTTTAGAAGCAAATCTTGAAATTTTTCAGAAATTTTCAAAAAACCCAATTTTTAGGGACCAGTTCAGGCTTACATAATAGAAACCACCCACAAATGACCCCCATCTAAGAAACTACACCATTCAAGGTATTCAAAACTGATTTTACAAACTTTGCTAACCCTTTAGGTGTTGCACAAGAGTTATTGGCAAATGGAGATGAAATTTGAGAATCCATTTTAATCCATTTTTTCCAGTAACAAAGCAAGGGTTAACAGCCAAACAAAATGCTATATTTATTGCCCCGATTCTGTAGTTTGCAGAAACACCCCATATGTGGCCGTAAACTACTGTACGGGCACACAGGGCATAGAGGGAAAGGTGTGCCGTATGGTTTTTGGAAGGCAGATTTTGCTGTACTGGTTAATTTACACCATGTCCTATTTGAATCCCCCCTGAAGCACCCCTAGAGTAGAAACTCCATAAAAGTGACCCCATTTTGGAAACTACGGGATGAGGTGGCAGTTTTGTTGAGACTATTTTTAGGGTACATATGATTTTTGGTTTACCTATATTCTATTTCTGTGAGGCAAGGTTACCAAAAATAGAAATTCTGAAATATCATCTCCATTTGCCATAAACTGTTGAGGAACACTTAGAGTTAATCAAGTTTTTTAAAAATCAGTTTTGAATACCTTGAGGGGTGTAGTTTCTTAGATGGGGTCACTTTTGTGGAGCTCCTACTCTAGGGGTGCATCAGGGGGGCTTCAAATGGGAAATGGTGCCCAAAAAAAAAGCCATCAAAATCTGCCTTCCAGAAACCATACTGCGTTCCTTTCCTTCTGCGCCCCCTGCCATTTGGTCATACAGCAGTTTACGACCGCATATGTGGTGTTTCTGTAAACCGCAGAATCAGGGGGGTAATAAATATTAAGTTTTGTTTGATTGTTTAACTCTTGCTTTGTTACTGGAAAAAAAAAACAGATTAAAATTGAAAATTGGCCGAAAAATTGCTGTTTTGACAGTTTTTGTTTTTATTTTTTGACAGTGGTCATCTGAGGGGTTATGTCATGGGGTATTTTTATAGAGCAGGTTCTTATGGACGCGGTGATACCTAATATTGTTGTGGAATCATATATATTAAGTGTATACTTGTATGCTTGTATGATAACTAACAGTCTGCTTGACAAAATGGCCCCTGAAGCAGCAGCCAACTCCCTTACTAATCCCTTACTAATCACTTTATGATATTGCTGACTTTTGCTAAATATGATGTGATACGTGCCCATTGGACTTTAGTAATGTGACAATGAGATCAATTAGCTGAGTCATAAAGTTCCCCTTTTCTGCTATAAAACCCATGTAACGCAGCTAATAAACGGAACATCTAGCATTGACTTCTCTTCGACAGTCTGTGTGTGATTTCTCTCAGCGTACGTATGCCTACTTTTTGATACCATTCGGAGCAGTACATCAACCATTCGGAGCAGAACCAGAACCTTATCAGCTGGCGCCCAACGTGGGGCCCAAAGGATTGGACCTCCTGCTGGCGTACCCCAAGAGACTGGACCAGGAGAGACAAGCCAACGGACACCGGGACCGCGGCCCATAATAAGAGGTGAGAAAATATATTCATCTTACCTATTCTGTGTCCCTTGGCCTATAGTCTATCCATATTCGTTCTAGGGAGGGGTGCACCGACAGTGAGGCATCCTCAGGGGAATGAGAGTAAGAACCCCATTGTATTGATAAAGCTTGATGTACTGCGTTTTATTATTTTTATGTGTATGGTTGGTTTCTCTGAGAGGAGAGGCATAGACTGAAAAAACAATAGAAGGAAGTCTCCCAAAGTGCCTACATTGAGGGGTAACCCTGGTGTCTGACCCCAAGAAATAGTAGAAGGGAAGGAGACTGCTTGCTGATAACCCAGTGTGTGTTAATCTCAAGCTCAAGGTGTTTGTTTGTCAGTGTCTGTGCTAATCCAACTATCAGAGACCATAAGTGAAGGCTCCAGAACGTGTTGTAACCAAAATAGTGTCCCGAAGGGCTATTGTTCACCTGAACAGTACGTGGCAGACCGGAGAGGAAAAAGTTATGTTAAAGGAATGAGCAAGTTAGAAAAGAGTTATGATATTGCAAAAGGAGGTATATTGTGTTCCGCTACATGGCAGACATTGTTGACTGAAAATAGAGGCAAATTGAACGATGATAAGTTGATAGATACAGTTAGCAAAGAATGTAGCAAAGAATTTGAACAGACAAAAGGAGATGCAATGTTTGATAAAAAGTCAGGACGCCATTACTATCAGCCTGGCCCAGTCTTAGTGCGAGAACAGCCACCGCCCTATAATGGCACCGCTGAGAGAAAAAAGGGGAAGTTGGATTTGTACACAGTGTGGTCAGCAGAACCCCACCTCCCGTGATACGTGCTTAGCCTGCGGTGCTCCACACCCACATGACCACACTCTTTTAGTTCCCCAGCACATCTCACCAGTCCCGGCAACGGCGCCATCTTGTCCTCAGCCAACGCCCAAGGCCGGACTTGAAATATCCCCAAAACCTGCTCCTTCTGTCATGCCTCAAGTCACTACTATATTCCCCATTGTAAATCCTGACGGCACCTACATGCCACCCAGTCAACCCATAATACCTGCTCATATAATGACAGGAATAAGTGGCACAGATCAGGAAGAGGAGGCTGGTGAGGAACATAAAGAATATGCAGGGGAAGAGTCACAGCAGACAGTGGACTATGCCGCTAATGCAACTGACGCAGGACAAACTCCGGTACGTAGGATGATGCCGCCTCTTAGACCCTTCTCTGATATTTCCCCAGGTAGCCAGGGCGCAAGAGCAGCGAATGACTCTTTTCAAAACCAAATTATACAGTTGCAAAGAGAAATCCATAACTTAGGACAAGGAAATCTTAAAGTCCTAAAGGAGGTATTTTTAAACACCCGCCCAGTCGGGCCACCTAAGCATGTGTCCTTCACCCCCCCAGCAGTTGTTCACCATAGTGAACCTCATGCCTGACCCAGATACTCACCCTATGCCCTTTTACAGAAAATTGTCACAAGTATATCAAACATACGGGTGTACTTGGTTAGACTTGCAAAGTATTGTACAAAATAAGACTGGTGAATTTTCTTCACTTATAATGGATCATATACGCCAACCAGAGCTTCCTGGAGCGAACTTTGACACTCGAGGTCCAGAATCTGGCGGCGAATTCATTCAACAATTGTACAAATGGGCAAAAGACAGATTAGCAGAGCAATCCACCACCCTGCAATATATGGTGCAGGATAAAGCAGAGTCAGTAGAAAAGTTTGTTCAAAGAGTTAAACAAAGTTATAAAGATATGGGAATTCAGTCCAAATGAACCTGTGCACCTGAGACTTCTGGCTCGGTCATTTGTAGATGGCCTTAGGCCAGACCTGAACAAAGCTCTTGTTACCTGCCGCCCAGAATGGAAATCATTAACTTTAGAAGTTTTAGAACAAGTTGCGAAAGGGCTGGAGAGCAGTACCAAGAAAACCCGCACAGCAGTTATGGCTGTCATGACGGGGGAAGAAAGAGAGGAAAGGCCCCCGCCCCGTGTCTGTTATGGGTGCGGCAAGCCAAGGCACATAAAGAGAAAATGCCGTTCCAGACATCTGTGGCCAGCAGACCAGAGCCAAAGAGGAACTCCTCCTTCATGGCCAGCTCAGTCCCAATAGGACATTGGCAAACCAGTGTTGCTGGGAGGGGACACCCCGTGTATGGCAGTCTCTGCCCCTCCTGCTGGCCCCACCCCTCGAATCACCCTCAATGTGGCAGGGAAGGAACTCTCATTCCTTGTAGACACTGGTGCAGCCCGCAGTGTGTTATGCGAGACCACCATACTCCCTTCCTGGCTCACAGATATACATTTACCCTGCTGTGGTTTAGAAGGGGTCACCCAGCACAGCCCTGTTACAAAGCCTCTCTTGATTACTCCCTCCACTAAGTCCCAAGGCCAATCTCCACAGTTGCATCTATCCACTGGAGTAATGTCACAATTTGTTGTAAGCCAGACATGCCCTTTTAATTTATTAGGCTCAGATTTTCTTCAGAAAATCCGGGCCAACATCCAATTCAAAGAAAATGGTACTGTTGTCCTAGGTACAGCACTGTGTCCTGAAGAAGTCTGCCTCCTGATGGCATTAACAGCCCAGCCCTCTGAATCACCCGAACGAGGGGATACGTTGCAAAGCATTTTGCACCTCATCCCTGATACCCTTTGGACCAAAGGTCCCCAGGACATTGGGCATCTCAAGGTCCCGCCAGTCACTGTAACCTTGAAGAATCCCAACTTACTACCATACAAAGCACAATACCCTCTCTCCATTTCCCAGAGAGATGCTATCACCCTCCAGATACATGCCTTTTTCTCTGTCCCATTGCATGACGACTCCCAATTTCTCTTTGCTTTTACACATGATGGAAAACAATACACCTGGACGGTTTTGCCTCAAGGAGCTCAAAATAGTCCTTCCTGCTTTAGCAAAGCAATGGCATCCATCTTACAACCATGGCAAACAGATCACCCAGAGGTGGAACTCTTACAATATGTGGATGAATTACTCCATTGTGCTGATTCACACTCCGTGTGCCTGGACTCATCTACCTCACTTTTCAACTTCCTGGCAGATGCTGGGGGCAAAGTCTCATGTTCCAAATTATAGTTGTGTCTTCCGAAAGTTATTTTCCTAGGTCACTGCGTCTCACAAGGCAGTAAGCATCTTACGGATGCCAGAAAGAAAGCAGTCTCAGACATCCCACTGCCAGATACCCCTCACCAACTGCAAACCTTTCTGGGACTAATTTCGTACTGTAGGCCATGGATCCCTGATGCATCTGTTCTGATGCAGCCACTGTTTGACTGCATACCCCGTGTTGCTACTGCTCCTTTCCAAATAACTGCAGAAGCCATAGAAGCATTCGAATCTCTCAAAAAAGCCATTGTCACTGCCCCAGCTCTTGGCATCCCTAACTATAAACTTCCCTTTCGCCTTTAGGTCATGGAACGCCAGGGTCATGCTACAGGAGTTCTCACCCAGAGCCATGGGGGTCGTAATAGACCTCTAGGCTACTTTTCAAAACGTCTAGACCCAGTAGCCAGAGCCACCCCTTCCTGTGTCAGGGCCGGTCATGCTGCTAGTTCCCTTCTGAACGCCACCGCTGACATCATCCTAGGACACCCCCTCACCATCATGGCTCCCCATGACATCTCGGCTATCCTTCAACAGACACAACCTAAACACCTCACTGCACAATGCCACCTCAGGCTTCAGTGTAGTCTGCTTCTACCAGATAATGTCACCATCCAGAGATGCAATATCCTCAACCCGGCTGCACTCCTTCCTCTCCCAAGGGGGGAGTATACTGCAGAAGGAGATTCTGTGGATTTTATTGATTTACAAGCAGAAGAAGATCTCCAGGAAGAGGAATTATGGACAGCTATTAACTCACCTAATGAGGAACCAGATCATGATTGCATTACAATGATGGAAGCTGAAGTGGGAACACCACCATCAATACAAGATACTCCTTTGCAAAACCCACACTGGACACTCTTTGTAGACGGTTCAAGGTATGCCGATGATAAAGGGAAATTCCATACAGGCATGGCAGTCACTAGTGAGTATGAAGTGCTGTGTGCAAGGCAATTGCGCCCAGACCAGTCAGCGCAAGAAGCTGAACTCCTAGCCCTTACTGAGGCCTGCCTCATAGCAAAAGACTCCACTGCCAACATCTACACAGACTCCAGATATGCCTTTGGAGTAGTTCATGATTTTGGAATAATATGGAAGGCCAGAGATTACATTACAGCCGCAGGAACTCCAATTAAACATGCTTTAGCAGTAGAGGCTTTAATGGCTGCAGTACTCCTGCCCACCAAAGTGGCAGTAATCAAAGTAAAGGCGCATACCCGTGCTGACACACCAGAAGCCAAAGGAAATGCTTTGGCTGATCAAGCAGCCAAACAGGCAGCAATGGAAGAGGAAAAAGTACAGCCAGATAAAATCATGCTGGCACAAGAGGATCTCAAACAACAAGAAGTATCATGGGACCTACTGAAACAGATGCAAAAGCAAGCCACTTGCTCAGAAAAGGAAACCTGACTAAAGAAGTCAGCCCTTGAAGAAGAATCCAGAATTTGGACACAAGGGAAGAAAGTGTGCTTGCCTAGAGCGCTCTATACTATAATAGCCTCTGTGGCCCATGGACCCACTCATCAATCCAAGACAATAATGAAAGAGCTCATCGATAAGATATGGGTAGCCCCAGGAATCACTCCTGTTCTGGTGAAATATGTCCAGTCATGTCTAATCTGTTCCCAATGCAATCCCGGTAGGACTGAGCCTACGCCCAAAAGATGTCTCCTAAAAGCCTTATAACCCTTCCAGAGGATCCAGATCGATCATATCCAGATGCCAATGTGCCAAGGGTTTCAATATGTGTTAGTAGTGGTAGACATGTTCTCTGGGTGGCCAGAAGCCTACCCCGTCAGGAATCAGACAGCAACAACTACTGCTAAGAAATTGATACAGGAAACTGTCTGTAGGTACGGGGTACCTGAGGTCATTGAGAGTGATCAGGGCCCAGCATTCACTGCTAACCTAACCCAAGAGGTCTGGAAGATGGTAGGGTCACACCTGGCATTCCACATGTAAGGGTACAGACCCCAAAGTAGCGGCAAGGTCGAGAGACTGAACAGGGTATTAAAGTCAAAAATGCTGAAAATGACTAGGGAGACAGGGCTCAACTGGGTTCAGTGTTTAGCAATAGCACTCTTTGCAGTCAGGCACACTCCCAAACCTCCCCACAAGCTGACTCCACATGATATATTGTTTGGGTCAGGGCCTCGGATGGGGCTGTACTTCCCTCAACAATTGCAAATGCATTATGAATCTATTGCAAAGTATGTGATAGTATGCAAACAGTTGTCTAACATCCATGTACAAGTCTTTTCTTCCATTCCAGATCCTGACTCCCTAGAAGGCAGCCACACTCTGAAACCAGGAGAGTGGGTAGTGGTCAAGAAACACGTCAGAAGTACCCTAGAACCACGCTTCGAGGGGCCTTACCAAGTATTACTGACCACTCCGACGTCTGTAAAGCTCGAAGGGAGATCCAAGCCTCTCACTGCAAAAGGATAGGAAACCCGCCAGATCCAGAGCTAATAAAATGATTTTCTTTTATCTATTAGCACTATAGACACTCACCAGTGCATACACACCTCCCCCAGGAATGGATGACGGACAAACATCATCAGGTGTTGTATGAGAGCCTGAAGGAAGGAGACTCTGACACCACCTCCTCACTAAAAGATTGTTGGATATGTACACATGGCCCAGTAAATGCTAGAGCTATGCCTTATTTAGCTGTACCCCTAACCCTCCAAGAGTTGAAAGTTTTGGCAGGATCAGCTATCTTCCTTTCTAGTATAAAATAGGTAAATTCTAAAGATGGCAACAGGAAAGCTTCCCCGATAGTGGTAGCATGGGATGGATCCCCATGGCTAATGATAAACAGAACCAGACCCTCAGCTGAGTATAGCAATATGCCTTGGAATTACTATATGTGGAGCAATGTATCCTGCTTTCCAAATTGGACCCACTGTCACTGTCTACAGGTACAGACCCAAGGTATGGTTTTTAGTTCCCATAACAAATCAGGCTGTAATGATTCCAACCCGGACAGTCCAGTACAGTGGTATATATGCTGGAGCAAGTGGTGATCTAGCCTGTGCTCGCCGCAGTATAAGTGACCTGGTAACAGGAATAACTAGTAACACCACAGAGGGTCAAAAAGAGGGTCAAGAACTAGCAGAAGGTGTCATATTAGCCCACTTAATCACTCGTTTGTTCAATAGTACAGTGGTCTCCGCCCCAGAAAACATATACCTGGTATGTTGACACAGGGCATATAAATGCAGGCCCGTCGCTAAGGGACAGGCAAAACAAGCAATTGCTTGGGGCCCCGAGCTGGACGAGGCCAAACAGAGTAACTCAGAAAATTCGATGGTATATTCTAACCCCTTGCCTGGGGGATAGAATATACCATCGGATCTGAGTTTTACGAGCTCAGTGAGATCGCAAAAACTCAAATCCAATGGTATATTCTAACCCCCAGGCGTTCCCCCCATGGGGTGACGGGGACGCTTGCCTGGGGGTTAGAATATACAGGGCCACGCCGCTCACAGCAGTATATTTTAAACCAATCAGTAACTACTTTAACTTTATTCATTGCTCATTGCTGAGCTCTTAACTTGGATTATTTGGATATCTCTTACTTTGTCTTCGCTCCGATAACTAACAGCAGGCAGCGGGGGGGGGGGGGGGGGGGGGCGGCGCTCACTCACTCACTGTCACTGACGTCAGGCGCCTGCTCCTCCCACTAGGCGGCGCAGGTGCGTGACGTCAGTGAGTGAGCGCCGCCTGCACTGCCTGCTGTTAGTTACCGGAGCGAAGACATATCCAAGAGATATCCAAATAATCCAAGTTAAGAGCTCAGCAATGAGCAATGAATAAAGTTAAAGTAGTTACTGATTAGTTTATAAATATGCTGCTGTGAGCGTCGGGGAGGGGGATCTGTGGATGGCACTGTAGGGGGATCTGTGGATGGCAGTGCCCCATGGAAATGTAAATGTCAATACTATCCCCAAACACACCTTATACAAGAGAGCTGCAGATAACACTCCTAGACCGAATGGAAAACCCCATCTTGTGGAAATGAGTGGTGCCAACAAGTTCTTTAGTACTTATCTATCCTATTATTTTGCAAACGTATGACAAACTATTAATGGCTACTGACTACTTAGATGATCAGATTTGGGGGATTATGAAACTGATGAACACATCTAATATTGTCCAGAATCAGCTTATCATAGTCACTAATCAACACGCTTTAGTATTAGACTATTTGATTGCGAAGGATGGAGGTATCTGCCATTATATCGATCCACAAGGTAATCTACAAGTGAAAGCAGGTTTGGAAAATATGAGTGAGATACGTGATAAATGGCTAGAGGCTCATAAAGCAGATAAATCAACATGGTGGTCTGACACTTTCTCATTCCTTAAACCCAGTAACTGGTTCAAGGGAATTAGTGGATGGCTGATGGGAATAATTCAGGGGATAATGCAGATAGCCCTAATATTATTGATAAGTTACATAGTGATCAAAGTTGTTGTTTCTTGCATTAACCGCATCACCAAGAGAAAGAAGACTGCTGAAGAACCCATACTACTCCTCTATGAACAAATGGCTAGTACCGCAATAGATGTGGATGTGATCCCTTCATTCCCGACACCTCCTCCATTTCCATCTCCAGCTGATGAAGCTCCTCCACCCAAGACTGAAGATCCAAGACATGAGGATTAGGGTCAAATGAATCCCAGGGTATTACCAGAAATCCGCTTAACCGGGAGCTTATCCACAAGGGATAGGTTGTCGCCACTGTCAGTGAAGAGGATACGAATGGTATTCACTGTGGATTCGCTAGGTTTAGGGAAAGTCTACAATCAAGTCTACAAGGGGGGACTGTTGTGGAATCATATACAGACGTGGACAAAATTGTTGGTACCCTTTGGTCAATGAAAGAAAAAGTCACAATGGTCACAGAAATAACTTTAATCTGACAAAAGTAATAATAAATTAAAATTCTATAAATGTTAACCAATGAAAGTCAGACATTGTTTTTCAACCATGCTTCAACAGAATTATGTAAAAAAATAAACTCATGAAACAGGCATGGACAAAAATGATGGTACCCCTAACTTAATATTTTGTTGCGCAACCTTTTGAGGCAATCACTGCAATCAAACGCTTCCTGTAACTGTCAATGAGACATCTGCACCTCTCAGCAGGTATTTTGGCCCACTCCTCATGAGCAAACTGCTCCAGTTGTGTCCGGTTTGAAGGGTGCCTTTTCCAGACTGCATGTTTCAGCTCCTTCCAAAGATGCTCAATAGGATTGAGGTCAGGGCTCATAGAAGGCCACTTTAGAATAGTCCAATTTTTTCCTCTTAGCCATTCTTGGGTGTTTTTAGCGGTGTGTTTTGGGTCATTGTCCTGTTGCAAGACCCATGACCTGCGACTGAGACCAAGCTTTCTGACACTGGCTAGTACATTTCTCTCTAGAATTCCTTGATAGTCTTGAGATTTCATTGTACCCTGCACAGATTCAAGACACCCTGTGCCAGACGCAGCAAAGCAGCCCCAGAACATAACAGAGCCTCCTCCATGTTTCACAGTAGGGACAGTGTTCTTTTCTTGATATGCTTCATTTTTTCGTCTGTGAACATACAGCTGATGTGCCTTGGCAAAAACTTCGATTTTTGTCTCATCTGTCCACAGGACATTCTCCCAGAAGCTTTGTGGCTTGTCAACATGTAGTTTGGCATATTCCAGTCTTGCTTTTTTATGATTCGTTTTCAACAATGGTGTCCTCCTTGGTCGTCTCCCATGTAGTCCACTTTGGCTCAAACAACGACGGATGGTGCGATCTGACACTGATGTTCCTTGAGCATGAAGTTCACCTTGAATCTCTTTAGAAGTCTTTCTAGGCTCTTTTGTTACCATTCGGATTATCCGTCTCTTAGATTTGTCATCAATTTTCCTCCTGCGGCCACGTCCAGGGAGGTTGGCTACAGTCCCATGGATCTTAAACTTATGAATAATATGTGCAACTGTACTCACAGGAACATCTAGTTGCTTGGAGATGGTCTTATAGCCTTTACCTTTAACATGCTTGTCTATAATTTTCTTTCTGATCTCTTGAGACAGCTCTTTCCTTTGCTTCCTCTGGTCCATGTCGAGTGTGGTACACACCATATCACCAAACAACACAGTGATTACCTGGAGCCATATATATAGGCCCAATGGCTGATTACAAGGTTGTAGACACCTGTGATGCTAATTAGTGGACACACCTTGAATTAACATGTCCCTTTGGTCACATTATGTTCTGTGTTTTCTAGGGGTACCATCATTTTTGTCCATGCCTGTTTCATGAGTTTATTTTTTTACATAATTCTGTTGAAGCATGGTTGAAAAACAATGTCTGACTTTCATTGGTTAACATTTATAGAATTTTAATTTATTATTACTTTTGTCAGATTAAAGTTATTTCTGTGACCATTGTGACTTTTTCTTTCATTGACCAAAGGGTACCAACAATTTTGTCCACGTCTGTATATTAAGTGTATACTTGCTTGTATTATAACTAACAGTCTGCTTGACAAAATGGCCCCTGAAGCAGCAGCCAACTCCCTTACTAATCCCTTAACCACTTCAACCCCGCTAGCTGAAACCCCCTTCATGACCAGAGCACTTTTTACACTTCGGCACTACACTCCTTTCACCGTTTATCACTCGGTCATGCAACTTACCACCCAAATGAATTTTACCTCCTTTTCTTCTCACTAATGGAGCTTTCATTTGGTGGTATTTTATTGCTGCTGACATTTTTACTTTTTTGTTATTAATCGAAATGTAACGATTTTTTTGCCAAAAAATGACATTTTTCACTTTCAGCTGTAAAATTTTGCAAAAAAAACGACATCCATATATAAATTTTTTGCTAAATTTATAGTTCTACATGTCTTTGATAAAAAAAAAATGGTTTCGGTAAAAGTTATAGCGTTTACAAACTATGGTACAAAAATGTGAATTTCCGCATTTTGAAGCAGCTCTGACTTCTGAGCACCTGTCATGATTCCTGAGGTTCTACAATGCCCAGACAGTAGAAAAACCCCACAAATGACCCCATTTCGGAAAGTAGACAACCTAAGGTATTCGCTGATGGGCATAGTGAGTTCATAGAACATTTTATTTTTTGTCACAAGTTAGCGGAAAATGATGATGATTTTTTATTTTTATTTTTTTCTTACAAAGTCTCATATTCCACTAACTTGCGACAAAAAATAAAACATTCTAGGAACTCGCCATGCCCCTCACGGAATACCTTGGGGTGTTTTCTTTCCAAAATGGGGTCACTTGTGGGGTAGTTATACTGCCCTGGCAATTTAGGGGCCCAAATGTGTGAGTAGAACTTTGCAATCGAAATGTGTAAAAAATGACCGGTGAAATCCGAAAGGTGCACTTTGGAATATGTGCCCCTTTGCCCACCTTGGCTGCAAAAAAGTGTCACACATCTGGTATCGCCGTACTCAGGAGAAGTTGGGGAATGTATTTTTGCGTGCCATTTTACATATAACCATGCTGGGTGAGAGAAAAATCTTGGCAAAAGACAACTTTTCCTATTTTTTTATACAAAGTTGGCATTTGACCAAGATATTTTTCTCACCCAGCATGGGTATATGTAAAATGAAACCCCAAAACACATTGCCCAACTTCTCCTGAGTACGGCGATACCAGGTGTGTGACACTTTTTTGCAGCCAAGGTGGGCAAAGGGGCCCAAATTCCAAAGTGCACCTTTCGGATTTCGCGGGCCATTTTTTACACATTTTGATTGCGAGGTACTTCTTACACATTTGGGCCCCTAAATTGCCAGGACAGTATAACTACGCCACAAGTGACCCCATTTTGGAAAGAAGACACCCCAAGGTATTCCGTGAGTGGCACGGCGAGTTCCTAGAATTTTTTATTTTTTGTCGCAAGTTAGTGGAATATGAGACTTTATAAGGAAAATAGAAAAAAAAATAAAAAATCATCATTTTCCGCTAACTTGTGACAAAAAATAAAAAATTCTAGGAACTCGCCGTGCCCCTCACGGAATACCTTGAGGTGTCTTCTTTCCAAAATGGGGTCACTTGTGGCGTAGTTATACTGCCCTGGCAATTTAGGGGCCCAAATGTGTAAGAAGTACCTTGCAATCAAAATCTGTAAAAAATGGCCTGCGAAATCCGAAAGGTGCACTTTGGAATATGTGCCCCTTTGCCCACCTTGGCTGCAAAAAAGTGTCACACATCTGGTATCGCCGTACTCAGGAGAAGTTGGGGAATGTGTTTTGGGGTGCCATTTTACATATAACCATGCTGGGTGAGAGAAATATCTTGGCAAAAGATAACTTTTCCCATTTTTTTATACAAAGTTGGCATTTGACCAAGATATTTTTCTCACCCAGCATGGGTATATGTAAAATGACACCCCAAAACACATTCCCCAACTTCTCCTGAGTACGGCAATACCAGATGTGTGACACTTTTTTGCAGCCTAGATGCGCAAAGGGGCCCAAATTCCTTTTAGGAGGGCATTTTTAGACATTTAGATCCCAGACTTCTTCTCACACTTTCGGGCCCCTAAAATGCCAGGGCAGTATAACTACCCCACATGTGACCCCACTTTGGAAAGAAGACACCCCAAGGTATTCAATGAGGGGCCTGGCGAGTTCCTAGAATTTTTTATTTTTTGCATAAGTTAGCGGAAATTGATTTTTTTTGTTTTTTTCTCACAAAGTCTCACTTTCCGCTAACTTAGGACAAAAAATGCAATCTTTCATGGACTCAATATGCCCCTCAGCGAATACCTTGGGGTGTCTTCTTTCTGAAATGGGGTCACATGTGGGGTATTTATACTGCCCTGGCTTTTTAGGGGCCCTAAATCGTGAGAAGTCTGGAATATAAATGTCTAAAAATGTTTACGCATTTGGATTCCGTGAGGGGTATGGTGAGTTCATGTGAGATTTTATTTTTTGACACAAGTTAGTGGAATATGAGACTTAGTAAGAAAAAACAAACAAAAACAAACAAAAAAATTTCCGCTAACTTGTGCCAAAAAAATGTCTGAATGGAGCCTTACAGGGGGGGGGGGGGGGTGATCAATGACAGGGGGGTGATCACCCATATAGACTCCCTGATCACCCCCCTGTCATTGATCACCCCCCTGGTAAGGCTCCATTCAGACGTCCGTATAATTTTTACGGATCCATGGATCGGATCCGCAAAACACATGCGGACGTCTGAATGGAGCCTTACAGGGGGGTTATCAATGACAGGGGGGTGATCAATGACAGGGGGTGATCAGGGAGTGTATATGGGTGATCACCCGCCTGTCATTGATCACCCCCTGTAAGGCTTCATTCAGACGTCCGCATGTGTTTTGCGGATCCGATCCATGTATCCATGGATCTGTAAAAATCATGCGGACGTCTGAATGGAGCCTTACAGGGGGGTGATCAATGACAGGGGGGTGATCAGGGAGTTTATATGGGGTGATCATGGGTGATCAGGGGTTTATAAGGGGTTAATAAGTGACGGGGGGGGGGGGGGGTGTAGTGTAGTGGTGTTTGGTGCGACTTCACTGACCTACCTGAGTCCTCTGGTGGTCGATCCTAACAAAAGGGACCACCAGAGGACCAGGTAGGAGGTATATTAGACGCTGTTATGAAAACAGCGTCTAATATACCTGTTAGGGGTTAAAAAATTCGGATCTCCAGCCTGCCAGCGAGCGATCGCCGCTGGCAGGCTGGAGATCCACTCGCTTACCTTTCGTTCCTGTGAGCGTGCGCGCCTGTGTGCGCGTGTTCACAGAAAATCCCGGCCCTCGCGAGATGACGCATATATGCGTGACTCTGCGCAGGGCTGCCACCTCCGGACCGCACATCTGCGTTAGGCGGTCCGGAGGTGGTTAATGATATTGCTGACTTTTGCTAAATATGATGTGATAGGTGACCATTGGACTTTAGTAATGTGAAAATGAGATCAATTAGCTGAGTCATAAAGTTCCCCTTTTCTGCTGTAAAAACCCATGTAACGCAAGTAATAAACGGAACATCTAGCATTGACTTCTCTGTGACTGTGTGTGATTTCTCTCGACGTACGTATGCCTACTATTTGATACCATTCGGAGCAGTACATCAACCTAGCCTGACTATTGGATCAGAACCAGAACCTTATCAATATGTCTAGTTTTTTTTTTTATATTTTATGTTTTACCCTATATTATCCTTTTATAATAAAAAAAATAAAAATAAAAATTTAGTATCTCCATAGTCTAAGAGTCAGCTTTTTTTCAATTTTTTTAGCTGATTATCTTAGGTAGGGGCTCATTCTTTGCGGGATGAGATGACGGCTTTATTGGCACTATTTTGGGGGGGGGGGGGAATATGGCTTTCTGATCACTTGCTATTACAATATTTGTGATGCAAAGTGACAAAAAAAAAAAAAAATTCTTTGCACCGTTTTTATTTCCTTTTTTTTTTTTTTACCGGGTTCATCTGAGGGGTTAGGTCATGGGGATATTTTCATAGAGCAGATTCTTACGGACGTGGCGATACCTAATATGTCTACTTTTTTATTTTAGTTTTACTAAATAATATTTTTGAAAAAATAATTTTTACTTTTAGTTTCTCAAGTCTGAGAACCAGTTTTTTATCCAATTGTCAGTTGCTAAATTGGGAGATAAATTTAGTACTCCATGGAAGTGTGGTACTCCCTAAAGCAACCGTCAATGCAGAAGCCCGGATGATCGGGGCATGTGTCACACTGAGTAGTGGTGTCCTTCCGTATCCCCCTCCTGTGACACACACTGCATTTCTTTTGGGTCCGTCCCTTCTTTCCAGTATGGGGGACCACACCTGGAAAGTGTTGGCCAGGGACGATCCGGGCGCCTCCAGTACCCGAGGTACTCCGGCCTGCTCTTTCCTGGTCAGAAAAGTTCAGGGCTTTTAGGACTGCCTCATAGAACTGAAGGAATTTCCCTGTGTTGCCAGCGCTCTGGGACAGCTCAAAAGAGTTGTACAAGGCAACTTGTACCAAGTAGACCACAACTTTTTTGTACCATGCCTGGGTTTTGCGCATGGCATCATATGACTTGAGGACTTGATCAGCGAGTTCAACTCCTCCCATATACAGATTGTAGTCGACGATACAATCGAGCTCGATGACCGTTGCAGCGGTACCTCGCACAGGGACAGGGGTGATGCAGTTACCGTGAATTGTGGACAGTACAAAAACATCCCTCTTGTCCTTATAACTGCTTTGGGGGTGTTTTTCAGCCAATGGACCTGGAAACCTAATCACAGTAAACGGCACCATGAAAAAAGAGCAATACATGAGGATTCTCAACGACAACATCAGGCAGTCTGCAGATAAACTTGGCCTTGGGCACCAGTGGACATTTCAGCATGACAAACACACAGCAAGTGGTGAAGAAATGGATAGCAGACAACAACATTAACATTTTGGAGTGGCCCAGCCAGAGTCCAGACTTGAATCCAATTGAGAATCTGTGGAGGGAGCTAAAGATCAGGGTGATTGCAAGAAGACCCTCCAACATGAAAGATTTGGAACTCATTGCTAAAGATTAATGGGCAAAAATACCTGTGGAGACATGCAAAAAGCTGGTCTGCAATTATAGGAAGCGTTTGATTGCTGTAATAGACAATAAAGTCTTTTCAATGGATTATTGAGAAGGGTATGAATAATTTTGGACTGGACACATTTTGCTCAAATGTAAATAAAAGCTGAGAAATGTTTTTTTTTCCACAATAATGCCTCTTGTACATTGTCTTATTATCTTTTGGGATACATCCATGTCATTTCCTGTCAAAAAATGACTTGCTGGTTGAATAAAAGTAACTTTAAGTCAAAATTTGCCAGGGGTATGAATAATTTTGGGCAGCACTGTAGTATAGCTGGTAATATCAGGATAATTGTAGCAGGAGCGCCACACCATGCGATTGATCACATAGAACGCTAGTCCACACCCCACAGAAAATGAAATGTTTAATAAAGAGTCTCCAATCAGAGTCTGCTGCTCTGCTGACTGAGCTATGCAGGCTTACTGTAAAGGAGATGGCCACATAATATTCTTATTCACTACATTCTGTACCCAGAGACAGTCTGTGGACATCAACCAAACCAACATGGCAAAGAAACTTGCCCATATTCTGGAGGAGTGTGGGGCCAGCAATCACATCGGAATCATCTCGCTTTTCATAAACTGCTCAAAATTTACAATATTGACAGGATAAACAAGCGGAAATATATATATATATTTTTTTTTTTTTTTAAAAAGACGAAAATAGCCAGCAGGTGGTGCTTTTTCTTTTAATTTTAACAAAGAAAATGCATATTTATTTAAGCATTTTCATTTTATTTTTTAATTTTGACAGGAAAATAGCTGTGGGAATTTAATGAAATTAAATTTTTTTTTTTTTAAATTGTCACATATTAACTATGCTTGAGATGAAATTGAAATTTAAACAGAGGCATTTCTTTTTGTTTTTAATTTTGGCATACATTTTTCAGACATGATTTAAAATTTCTAAATAGTTTGTAAGGATGAAAGAAAACATGAGTCCATCCAGTTATGTGCATTAGTCTGCAAAGTTAGGCTAGTTTCACACTAGTGGTAAACATTGTCTAGCCGGACATAGCTAGATACTACCTGACCCGCTCCGGAGCCCATTGAGTAAGGAGGGACTAGGCGGGGATTCGGCCTGTTTCCGGCATTACACTACGTAAGAATTATTAGGCAAATTAGTATTTTGACCACATCATCCTCTTTACGCATGTTGTCTTACTCCAAGCTGTATAGGCTCGAAAGCCTACTACCAATTAAGCATATTAGGTGATGTGCATCTCTGTAATGAGAAGGGGTGTGGTCTAATGACATCAACACCCTATATCAGGTGTGCATAATTATTAGGCAACTTCCTTTCCTTTGGCAAAATGGGTCAAAAGAAGGACTTGACAGGCTCAGAAAAGTCAAAAATAGTGAGATATCTTGCAGAGGGATGCAGCACTCTTAAAATTGCAAAGCTTCTGAAGCGTGATCATCGAACAATCAAGCGTTTCATTCAAAATAGTCAACAGGGTCGCAAGAAGCGTGTGGAAAAACCAAGGCGCAAAATAACTGCCCATGAACTGAGAAAAGTCAAGCGTGCAGCTGCCAAGATGCCACTTGCCACCAGTTTGGCCATATTTCAGAGCTGCAACATCACTGGAGTGCCCAAAAGCACAAGGTGTGCAATACTCAGAGACATGGCCAAGGTAAGAAAGGCTGAAAGACGACCACCACTGAACAAGACACACAAGCTGAAACGTCAAGACTGGGCCAAGAAATATCTCAAGACTGATTTTTCTAAGGTTTTATGGACTGATGAAATGAGAGTGAGTCTTGATGGGCCAGATGGCTGGATTGGTAAAGGGCAGAGAGCTCCAGTCCGACTCGGACGCCAGCAAGGTGGAGGTGGAGTACTGGTTTGGGCTGGTATCATCAAAGATGAGCTTGTGGGGCCTTTTTGGGTTGAGGATGGAGTCAAGCTCAACTCCCAGTCCTACTGCCAGTTTCTGGAAGACACCTTCTTCAAGCAGTGGTACAGGAAGAAGTCTGCAAGGTAAGAAAAACATGATTTTCATGCAGGACAATGCTCCATCACACGCGTCCAAGTACTCCACAACGTGGCTGGCAAGAAAGGGTATAAAAGAAGAAAATCTAATGACATGGCCTCCTTGTTCACCTGATCTGAACCCCATTGAGAACCTGTGGTCCATCATCAAATGTGAGATTTACAAGGAGGGAAAACAGTACACCTCTCTGAACAGTGTCTGGGAGGCTGTGGTTGCTGCTGCACGCAATGTTGATGGTGAACAGATCAAAACACTGACAGAATCCATGGATGGCAGGCTTTTGAGTGTCCTTGCAAAGAAAGGTGGCTATATTGGTCACTGATTTGTTTTTGTTTTGTTTTTGAATGTCAGATATGTATATTTGTGAATGTTGTGATGTTATATTGGTTTCACTGGTAAAAATAAATAATTGAAATGGGTATATATTTGTTTTTTGTTAAGTTGCCTAATAATTATGTACAGTAATAGTCACCTGCACATACAGATATCCCCCTAAAATAGCTAAAACTAAAAAACTAAAAACTACTTCCAAAAATATTCAGCTTTGATATTAATGAGTTTTTTGGGTTCATTGAGAACATGGTTGTTGTTCAATAATAAAATTAATCCTCAAAAATACAACTTGCCTAATAATTCTGCACTCCCTGTAGTGCTATGCCAGATACAATATCTTTCGGTAAGCTGGTCCTCTGCCGGGACAGCCTACCAGAAGAATTTAATGCTAGTGTGAAACTAGACTTATCCTGCAAAATTGTTCCAGACGAAGGCAAAAAAATGTATGAGGTAGAAGCCAACTGTACTCATTAAAGGAAAAAAAAAAATCCTTCCCGACTCCAACTAAGGACCAGTCTTCAGAATTCTAGTAACTATTACCTCTATTATTACACTCCAGAAACGCATCCAGGCAGAGAATTTCACAATCTCAATGATATATATTAAAGAATACCTTCTATGTTGATGGAGAAACCTTCTTTCCTCTAGACGAGGAGGATGTCCCCTTATGACAGTCACAGTCCTGGGTATAGACAGTCATGATCTGGGTATAGATCATGGAAGAGATCGCTGTACAGACCCTTAACATATTTATACATGCATATTAAATCTCCCCTCAGTCTTTTTTCTAAACTAAAAACCCCTAATTTTGATAATCATTCTGGGTACTGTAGCCACTCATTCCAGTTATTACTTTAGGCTTTCCCATCTTTTTTCAGGAACCCAATATTTTACACAGTACTCCATGTGGGGTCTGACTAGTGAATTGTAAAGTGAAAGGACTCGGCACGTGCATCTATGTCTCTTTTGATGCAACCCATTATCTTATTGGCCTTGACAGGAACTACCCGACACCAAAGTCCTTTTCCATGTCAGTGTTACCCAGTGTTTTGCCATTTAGTATGTACTAGTGACTTGTATTTTCTCTTCACATGTGCATAACCTTACATTTATCAGTGTTAAACCTCATTTGCCACTTCTCTCCCCAAGCCTCCGATCTATGCAGATCCATTCCTATTTTATGTTAATTACTTTACAAAGTTTAGTATCGTCAGCAAAAATGTTTATTTATTTATTTTTTTTACTGTGCAACAAGATCATTAATAACAATATACTGAAGAGACTAGGGCCCAATAATAATCTGTGGTACCCCACAAATGATGGTGACCCAATCAGAGTATGTACCAATATTAACAATCAGTTTTCTTCTACTGAACCAGTTACTTACCCACATACACACATTTTACTCTAATACAAGCCTCATTTTATGCACTAAACTTTAATGCTTTGGACAAGTCAATATATAGGACATCCTTTAACCCACCCCAGTTTAGTCTTATTTCCTAATCGAAACTGATTATATTAGTTTGACAAGATTGATCCTTCATAAACCTGTGCTGATACACCAGTGCTGATACTCCAGGATAGCATCTCTTAGAAAAGCTTAAAATAGTGTACCCACAACAGATGTTAGACTAAAAGGTCTACAGTTTCCCGGCTCTGTTTTTCACCACTTTTTGAATAGTGGCAACATATTTGCTCGGCGCCAACTCTGTGAAACAGACCTTGCCGTTACAGAGTTTTTAAAGAGGACTTTTTACTGGTCCTGACATTACCATATAAATACCTGGCAGTGTAGGGCATACTGATGACATGTGATATTGCTATTTTTTTTCTATGAGCTTCTCCGTTCTTTCGCCGTGTCCCCCATTCTGGTTTCCTGCCCTGCATGTAAATCCATACCATCGGTACAGGTAGAAGACAGCCGTGTTTCTCAAGGGGTGTCTCCTTCTCCCTGGTTGTGAGCTGGTCGATCACAGCAGAGACTGTCACAGCCAGGAAGAAAAAAAAAGCTCCCCTTCTCCCTGGCTATGACGCTCTCCGCTGCAACTGGCCAGCTCACAGCCAGGGAAAAGGAGAGGCCCCTTGAGAAACACGTCTCCTCCTCCCTGGTGTGGTATAGGTTTACATACAGGGTGGGAAACCATAACGGGGTAGAACAGTGCAGGAATGGAGCAGTGCATAGAGAAAAAAAAATGAGCTGTCACATGTCATCAGTATGCCCTACATTGCCAGGTATTTATATCATAATGTCAGGACCAGTGAAAGGTCCTCTTTAAATATCAGAAATAAGGGTCTGTCTATTATATTACTTAATTATCTTAGGATACGTATACCATCTGGACCAGGTGATTTCTCTATATTAATCTTAAGACATTGCTGCACTTCTTTCTGGGTTAGACAGGCCACATTTAATGGGGAATTTATTTTGACACTCTGAGCTAATTTTGACACTGACATCTCATATTTAATTTTCCTCAATGAATACAGTGCAGAAAAAAAATATTTAATACATTTGCTTTCTCCTCATCAAAAGTATGAGAATCTAGTCTCTGATCATTTAGCCTACATTTTGTCTGATAGAACTGAATGAACTGAACTGACTTGTCTGTAAATGTTTGTGTAAGGTAGTTAGACCTTGTTCATTATTTTTTTTTTTGGTAGAACCATTATGACCTGTAAATGAACTGAAGTTCATTTGGCAAGAAAAAAGCAGCTAAGTAAAGAAAAACGAGTGGTCATCATTACTTTAAGAAATGAAGGTCAGTCAGTCCGAAAAATTGGGAAAACTTTGAAAGTGTCCCCAAGTGCAGTCACAAAAACCATCAAGCGCTACAAAGAAACTGGCTCACATGCGGACCGCCCCAGGAAAGGAAGACCAACAGTCACCTCTGCTGCGGAGGATAAGTTCATCCGAGTCACCAGCCTCAGAAATCAAAGGTTAACAGCAGCTCAGATTAGAGACCAGGTCAATGTCACACAGTTCTAGCAGCAGACACATCTCTAGAACAACTGTTAAGAGGAGACTGTGTGAATCAGGCCTTCATGGTAGAATATCTGCTAGGAAACCACTGCTAAGGACAGGCAACAAGCAGAAGAGACTTGCTTGGGCTAAAGAACACAAGGAATGGACATTAGACCAGTGGAAATCTGTGCTTTGGTCTGATGAGTCCAAATTTGAGATCTTTAGTTCCAACCACCGTGTCTTTGTGCGACGCAGAAAAGGTGAACGGATGGACTCTACTTGCCTGGTTCCCACCGTGAAGCATGGAGGAGAAGGTGTGATGGTGTGGGGGTGCTTTGCTGGTGACACTGTTGGGGATTTATTAAAAATTGAAGGCATACTGAACCAGCATGGCTACCACAGCATCTTGCAGCGGCATGCTATTCCATCCGGTTTGTGTTTAGTTGGATCATCATTTATTTTTCAAAAGGACAATGACCCCCAAACACACCTCCAGGCTGTGTAAGGGCTATTTGACCATGAAGGAGAGTGATGGGGTGCTGTGCCAGATGACCTGGCCTCCACAGTCACCGGACCTGAACCCAATCGAGATGGTTTGGGGTGAGCTGGACCGCAGAGTGAAGGCAAAAGGGCCAACAAGTGCTAAGCATCTCTGGGAACTCCTTCAAGACTGTTGGAAGACCATTTCAGGTGACTACCTCTTGAAGCTCATCAAGAGAATGCCAAGAGTGTGCAAAGCAGTAATCAAAGCAAAAGGTGGCTACTTTGAAGAACCTAGAATATGACATATTTTCAGTTGCTTCACACTTTTTTGTTAGGTATATAATTCCACATGTGTTAATTCATAGTTTTGATGCCTTCAGTGTGAACCTACAATTTTCATAGTCATGAAAATGAAGGAAACTCTTTGAATGATAAGGTGTGTCAAAACTTTTGGTCTGTACTATATATACTATTGTTGTTATATTGATTAAAATCTTATTAACCCCTTCACGACTGAAATCTGTATATATATGTGATAGCTGCATATATCCCGTGCAGCTACCACGTATATATATACGTTCTGGCAGCTCTTTAATCCAAGCGCCGATCTATAATAAGTAAAATGCTACCCCCCTCCCCCGTTTCCAGTGCTGCCTCCTGTCCCCGATGCGGTCCCCCTTGTGTGTGTGATGGCGGCGGCTCCATTCCTGAGCCACCACCATCAGCAGCGTGTGTCAGCTCTATGCTGACACTGCCGTAACCCCATAGATGCCGCAGTAGCAGCATCCATGGGGTTAATAGAGGGAGGGGGCTCCCTCTCTCAACCATCACAGCTGCTGCGCAAAGGCGTCTGGTTGCCATGGTATAGGTGTCCGGTGCTGCCACCTACAGGCATCTGATTGTATGATACTTTGCAATGCAAGAGCATTGTAAAGTATAGTACAACCATCAGCCCCACTTCTTCAAAATCCAAGAGGGAACTGATGCGAAAATAAAAAAAATTGAAATAAATAAAAGTAAAAATAAATAAATAAAAATGTAAAAAATTAATTTCCTTTTCCTATAAAAAAACTAAAAAAACAAACAAAAACCACACATATTAGGTGTCACCGCGTCCGTAACGACCATCTCTATAAATATATCACATCATCAACCCCGTCAAATAAACACCATAAAAAATAAAAACGGTGTAAAAAAATAAGCCATTTTTGTAACCTTACATCACAAAAAGTGCAACACCAAGCCATCAAAAAAGGCGTATATACCCCAAAATAGTACCAATCACACCGTTCCCTCATCCCGCAAAAAATGAGCCCATATTTAACCCCTTAAGGACACAGCCATTTTTTGCAAATCTGACCAGTGTCACTTTAAGTGGTGATAACTTTAAAACGCTTTGACTTATCCAGGCCATTCTGAGATTGTTTTTTCGTCACATATTGTACTTCATGACACTGGTAAAATAAAGTTAAAAAAAAATATATTTTTTTTTTGCATAAAAAAATGCCAAATTTACCAAAAATTGGGAAAAATTAGCAAATTTAAAAGTTTCAGTTTCTCTACTTCTGTAATACATAGTAATACCCCTAAAAATTGTGATGACTTTACATTCCCCATATATCTACTTCATCTAAGAAACTACACCCCTCAAGGTATACAAAACAGATTTTACAAACTTTGTTAACCCTTTAGGTGTTGCACAAGAGTTATTGGCAAATGGGGATGAAATTTGAGAATTTCATTTTTTTGCCTAATTTTCCATTTTAACCCATTTTTTCCACTAACAAAGCAAGGGTTAACAGCCAAACAAGACTGTATCTTTATTGCCCTGACTCTGCCGTTTACAGAAACACCCCATATGTGGCCGTAAACTACTGTATTTGGTTTTTGGAAGGCAGGTTTTGCTGGACTGGTTTTTTGACACCATGTCCCATTTGAAGCCCCCTGATGCACCCCTAGAGTAGAAACTCCATAAATGTGACCCCATCTAAGAAACTACACCCCTCAAGGTATACAAAACTGATTTTACAAACTTTGTTAACCCTTTAGGTGTTGCACAAGATTTAATGGAAAATAGAGAGACAATTTCAAAATTTCACTTTTTTGGCAGATTTTCAATTTTTATATTTTTTTTCCAGGTACAAAGCAAGGGTTAACAGCCAAACAAAACTCATTATTTATGGCCCTGATTCTGGAGTTTACAGAAACACCCCATATGTGGTCATAAACTGCTGTACGGGCACACGGCAGGGCGCAGAAGGAAAGGAATGCCATACGGTTTTTGGAAGGCAGATTTTGCTGGACTGTTTTTTTTGACACCATGTCCCATTTGAAGCGCCCCTGATGCACCCCTAGAGTAGAAACTCCATAAAAGTGACCCCATCTAAGAAACTACACCCCTCAAGGTATACAAAACTGATTTTACAAACTTTGTTAACCCTTTAGGTGTTGCACAAGATTTAATGGAAAATAGAGAGACAATTTCAAAATTTCACTTTTTTGGCAGATTTTCAATTTTAATATTTTTTTTCCAGGTACAAAGCAAGGGTTAACAGCCAAACAAAACTCATTATTTATGGCCCTGATTCTGGAGTTTACAGAAACACCCCATATGTGGTCATAAACTGCTGTACGGGCACACGGCAGGGCGCAGAAGGAAAGGAATGCCATACGGTTTTTGGAAGGCAGATTTTGCTGGACTGGTTTTTTTGACACCATGTCCCATTTGAAGCCCCCCTGATGCACCCCTAGAGTAGAAACTCAAAAAAAGTGACCCCATTTTAGAAACTACGGGATAGGGTGGCAGTTTTGTTGGTACTAGTTTAGGGTACATATGATTTTTGGTTGCTCTATATTACACTTTTTGTGCGGCAAGTAACAAGAAATAGCTTTTTTGCCACCGTTTTTTTTTTGTTATTTACACCATTCATCTGACAGGTTAGATCATGTGGTAATTTTATAGAGCAGGTTGTCACGGACGCGTTGATACCCAATATGTATACAATTTTTTTATTTATGTAAGTTTTACACAATAATTTCATTTTTAAAACAAAAAAAGTGTTTTAGTGTCTCCATAGTCTAAGAGCCATAGTTTTTTCAATTTTTGGGCGATTATCTTAAGTAGGGTCTCATTTTTTGTGGGATGAGATGACGGTTTGATTGGCACTATTTTGGGGTGCATATGACTTTTTGATTGCTTGCTATTACACTTTTTGTGACGGAAGACAACAAAAAATTGCTTTTTTTACACCGTTTTTATTTTTATTTTTTTACGGTGGTCATCTGAGGGGTTAGGTCATGTGATATTTTTATAGAGCCGGTCAATACGGACGCGGCGATACCTAATATGTATACTTTTTTTATTTATGTAAGTTTTACACAATGATTTCATTTTTGAAACAAAAGAAATCATGTTTTAGTGTTTCCATAGTCTAAGAGCCATAGTTTTTTCAGTTTTTGGGCGATTATCTTGGGTAGGGTATGATTTTTGCAGGATGAGATAACGGTTTGATTGTTACAATTTTGGCGTACATGCAACTTTTTTGATCACTTTTATCACCTTTTTTGGGAAGTAAGGTGGGCAAAATTCCAATTTCATCATAGTTTTTAATTTTTTATTTTTATGGCGTTCACCGTTCGGGTAAAGTAACATGATCGTTTTATAGATCAGGTCGTTACGGACGCGGCGATACCAAACGTGTAGGGAATTTTATTTTTTTCATTTTTAATCAGTGATAAATGTGTTTTTTGATTTGAACTTTTTTTCACTTTTTTTTTGACCCAGATCTACTTGGTTCTTGAAGATCTAGTGGGTCTGATGTCTGCATAATACAGTACAGTACAATATATATTGTACTGTACTGTATTTTACTTACACTTTGTCTTAACAGATCTCTGCCTTCAGCACAGATCTGTTCAGAACCATGGACAGCAGGACGCCTGAGAAGGCGTCCTGTTGCCATGGGAACCTTCCCCGTCTGCTCAGTAGTGGCCAGAACTGCGCAGACGGGGAAGGGTATGGACGGGGCTTGGGGGGCTGCCTGGGAGCTCTCTCCCTCTCCATTCGGGGGGCTGCAAAGGCAGAGCAGCCCCCCGATGGGAGAGGGAGGGAGCTCCATGAGCTGTTAACCTTTTCCATACAGCGGTCCGTATGGACCGCTGTATGGGAAGGGTTAAACGGCTGACATCGCATCACCGATGTTAGCCGTTTATACCAGGGTGCCAGCAATGTGCTGGCACCCTGGTATACCCACTAGACACCAACGATTATGCAATGGGAGGTGGGCGGGGGATCGCGATCCTGCCTGCCGCACCGCCCGCAACCCTCCCCCTGCACCTCCCACCGGGCTCAAATAACTCAGGGGTGCAGAGGGGAGGGATACAGGAACGTTTTTTGAATCCTAAAGTTTCTGATCCCTGCGGTCAGGGACCGCGGGGATCATAAACTGCAGAAATCGCAGGTCTGAATTGACCTGCTGTTTGCCGCGATCGCCAACATAGGGGGGTCACGGGACCACCCCGCGCATTTAGCCAAGGTGCCTGCTCAATGATTTGAGCAGGCACCGGGATCCGATCACTGCCAGCCGCACGGCAGTGATCGAAAATACACAGGGCGTACATGTACGCCCTGTGTCCTTAAGTACCAGGGCACAAGGGCGTACCTGTACGCCCTGTGTCCTTAAGGGGTTAAGACAATCGCCCAAAAAATAAAAAAGCTATGGAGACACTAAAACATCATTTTTTTGGTTTCAGAAATGCTATTATTGCGTAAAACTTAAATAAATAAGAACAAATATACATATTGGGTATTGCCACGTCCGTAACGATCTGCTCTATAAAACTGTCACATGACCTAACCCCTCAGATGAACGTTGCAAAAAAAAAAAAAAAACTGTTCCAAAACTGCCCATTTTTGGGCCACCTTGTCCCATAAAGTGTAATAATGAATGATCAAAAAATTCTATGTACCCAAAAATGGTACCAATAAAAACCTCAACTCTTTCTGCAAAAAATGAGCCCCTGCACAAGACGGTCGGTAGAAAAATAAAAAAACATATGGCGTTCAGAAAACCAATCCAGCAAAATCTGCCTTCCAAAAACCATACAGTGTTCCTTTCCTTCTGCGTCCTGCCGTGCGCCCTTACATCAGTTTACGACCACATGTGGGGTGTTTCTGTAAAGCGCAGAATCAGAGTAATAAATATTGAGTTTTGTTTGGCTGTTTACCCTTAATGTGTTAACGAAAAAAATGTAATAAAATAGAAGATCTGCTAAAAAATTTACATTTAGAAATTTCATCTCCATTTTCCTTTAATCCTTGTGGAACACCTAAAGGGTTAATAACGTTTGTAAAATTGGTTTTAAGTAACTTGAGGGGTGTAGTTTCTACAATGGGGTAATTTATGCGGGTATCCATTATGTAAGCCCCACAAAGTAACTTCAGACCTGAACTAGTCCTTAAAAAGTAGGTTTTTTGAAATTTTCTTAAAAATTTTAAGAATTGCTTCTAAATGTCCTAAAAAAATAAAATAACATTTCCAAAATGATGCCAACATAAAGAAGACATGTGGGGAATGTTATGTAATAAATATTTTTATGAGGTATAACTTTCTGTTTTAGAAGCAGAGAAATTGGAATTTAGAAAATTGTAAGTTTTTACATTTTTTTGTAAATTTGGGATTTTTTTTATAAATAAAGGTGATATATATTGACTCAAATTTATGACTGTCATGAAGTACAATGTGTCACGAGAAAACAGAATGACGTGGATAAGTAAAAGAGTTCCAAAGCTATTACCACAAAGTGACGCATGTCAGATTTGTAAATTTTAACCTGGACACTGGGGCATCAATGACCTTTGGTCATGAAAGGGTTAACCATCATTTGAAGTGTAGTTGTCATCTTCATTGGAGTGTAGAGTTAAGTTTCTCTTTCAAAGAGTATCTGAGCCTGAAGACTTGCTTTCATCAGCAAAAGATCATTGCTCTCTACATCTTCTCCCTCATCACTCTTTAATGGGCCAACAAATTCAGTTTTAAACCTTTCAACAGTTATATAACTGAAGAACATTTTTGGGTTAGTTTTACTCTCTTTGGCAATGAGCCCCTCTGTCTGCAGCTTGGCTGCTTTTAACTGTCCTTAAGGTTTTCAATTTTTTTCTGTAGTTTCTTCGTGTTTCTTCATTGCCTTCCTGTTTTAGTATTTTAAATGCTTTATTTTTTATTTAGTGCCCCTTTACATTTCTATTTATCCAAATTGGTGTTCTCTTGTACCTGATCATTTTATTCCCACAAAGAATATACCTCTCAAAATGAAAGTTTAGGATGCATTTAAACATATCCCCGTCAATAGGAATATTTAGTTCTGCCCGGAGAGGTAGGAATACCAATAGATGACCATTGGATGTAGTACATGAGGGTGGAATGGTTACCTTCTGGTAGGAATAAGGTATAGAAATTGCTGAAGGAGGGGAGGACACTGCACTGAGGAGGGACGGAAGAGGGGGTTGTGGCGATTGTCGTTTTGTACCACTAATTTGTAAAAAGACAAAAATTATCCGATTAAAAAAATAAATTAATAAATATCCCTGTCAAAATTGTGTGGCCGTTGGCAGGCAGGGCTTTAGAGCTTAAAGTGACAATAACTTCCAGCTACTGTTGTGCATCAGCAAGTTAAGTTTCTGTGACAATAATTGGCTGAGGTGAATATCACTGTGGGTGACATATTAGATGTGGATGACACAATTTGGTTTGGCAAATGGTAGGGGAGCTGAAGAGGACTTGTAACGTAGGAATCTTACAAAGTTATATATATGCAGTCAGAGATCTTCCCAAGTAAGCAATTTTGCTGAAACTGTACATATAAAGTTGCATGAAGATGGTCATAAGTGTATTTACATTTACAGTAACACTTACCAATTGTTTTATGCACTCAAGTGTACTTTTACCCTTAAGTAAGTTTCTGCACTGAGACAGCGCTGGTTTAAATAAGCCGGTTTCAACTTGTGATCTCAATGCACTTGGTAGGAATGACGGGGAAACATGTTGCCACAAAGATATATTTTCTGCTTGTGCTGGTGAAAACACTTTGACAAACTCCACCTAAAATTAAAAAAAAGGTAAATTTTACAACCAGATTAATTAATATCATCATTTTTACATAATACTAACAAAGTGCACCCACCTTCCTAACACACACGTTGCTAAATGCCTTTCTCTATGAAATATGTTTTGAATTGACCCAGGATAGCAGCAGATCAATGATGGATCATAGTATACATGTCAATAAAAACAAAAGAGAGTGCTGCAGCTAAGTGCTAAGTTTACAAGCCAGACATCCAGGTCTTCCCTTTCCAATCCTTTAAAACCGGCCTCAGTAATCTGAGGTTTGTGCAGAAAAGCAAACTCCAGACCTCTTAACTAGAGCCACTCCCCCCCTCCCCCCCACCCAGCCACAACTAAGACAATAATACAATACTACAGCCCTTTAGTATCCAGCCATTCCAAAAACTCCTCAGATGATTTAAAAAATGGACTGTACAATTATATACTTCTCAAAGTTAGGCTGGAAATACTTCCTTCCCTAGTTTTTCCAGGATCAATGTCTGCAAAAAATAGCCGGGTCCTTTTCCTCCACTCATTCTGGCAATCCCAAAACACGGATATTACACTGCCTAGAGCGGGCTTCCAAATCAATAGCCTTTGAGAGTAATGACATATTCTCAATTTGTATTTTAGAGAAATCCTTTTTCAAATTTTTCACATCCATTTGAGTGCTTTTCAATGACAATTCAATGTTCTTTATCCTAGAGAAAAACTTATTTAACCACCTCAGCTTCCCTAGCTTAAACACCCTTAATGACCAGACCACCTTTTACAATTCTGCACTACACTACTTTCACCGTTTATTGCTCAGTCATGCAACTTACCACCCAAATGAATTTTACCTCCTTTTCTTCTCACTAATAGAGCTTTAATTTGGTGGTATTTCATTGCTGCTGACATTTTTACTTTTTTTGTTATTAATCGAAATTGACCGAAATATTTGCAAAATAATGACATTTTTCACATTCAGTTGCAAAATAAAAAAATAAATATATTAAAAAAAAGACATCTATATATACATTTTTCTCTAAATTTAATGTTCTACATGTCTTTGATAAAAAAAAAATGTTTGGGTAAAAGTTATAGCGTTTACAAACTATGGTACAAAAATGTGAATTTCCGCTTTTTGAAGCAGCTCTGACTTTCTGAGCACCTGTCATGTTTCCTGAGGTTCTACAATGCCCAGACCAGTAGAAAACCCCCACAAATGACCCAATTTTGGAAAGTAGACACCCTAAGGCCTCTTTCACACGGGCGTCATGTTTTTTGCCCGGATAAGAGGCGGGTGCATTGCGGGAAAATGCACGATTTTTCCGCGCGGGTGCAAAACATTGTAATGCGTTTTGCACTCGCGTGAGAAAAATCGCGCATGTTTGGTACCCAGACCCGAACTTCTTCACAGAAGTTCGGGCTTGGGATTGATGTTCTGAATATTGTATTATTTTCCCTTATAACATGGTTATAAGGAAAAATAATAGCATTCTGAATACAGAATGCTTAGTATAATAGTGCTGGAGGGGTTAAAAAACATTAAAAAGTTAACTCACCTTATCCTCTTGATCGCGTAGTTCCCGGTCGGTCTCTTCTTTAGCTGTGGGCTAAATGACCTGTGGTGATGTCAGATCACATGCTCCAATCACATGGTCCATCACCATGGTGATGGAGCATGTGATTCGACATCACCACAGGTCCTTTAGCCCACAGCTAAAGAAGAGACCGACCGGGAACTACGCGATCAAGAGGATAAGGCGAGTTAACTTTTTTATTTTTTTTAACCCTTCCAGCACTATTATACTAAGCATTCTGTATTCAGAATGCTATTATTTTCCCTTATAACCATGTTATAAGGGAAAATAATACAGTGAATAGACTCTCACCTAGAACCCATGGATGAAAATTGCACCGCATCCGCACTTGCTTGCGGATGCTTGCGATTTTCACGCAACCCCATTCATTTCTATGGGGCCTGCGTTACGTGAAAAACGCAGAATATAGAGCATGCTGCGATTTTCACGCAATGCATAAGTGATGCGTGAAAATCACCGCTCATGTGAACAGCCCCATAGAAATGAAAGGGTCAGGATTCAGTGCGGGTGCAATGCGTTCAACTCACGCATCGCACCCACGCTGAATACTCGCCAGTGTGAAAGGGGCCTAAGGTATTCACTGATGGGCATAGCGAGTTTATAGAACTTTTTAATGGTGGGTAGACAATGATGAAAAACAGCAGCACCGCACAAACATGTAAATCACCTAAGCCCCTTGTAATGCAGTAAGTCCTTAGACCAGCAGCTTCACCAACAGACCTGGATCGTGGTGCTCAGCGTAAATAGAGATAAACTTCATGGACAGTAGAAAGAAAAGACGCGGCACTCACAGAGGTCTGGAAATCTTCATAAGGCTTTAATGCTTACTGAGTGGCATACTGCACACGCTGGGGAGCGGGATGGCCACGGTGCGGATCGGCGGTGACGGCCGTTTCGCGCAGGAATCGCGCTTCTTCAGACCTCCTATGACGCACAGGCGCACAAAGGTACATTTAAGGGAGGCTGCTGATCATCACCATGGTGATCACAGACGCTCGCCAGGTGCGCAGCTGTAGGAAACAGAGAGAGAGGGAAAATAGCAACATTACAAGCACATACATGATTGCAATACAGCAAAGACATGGAGACATTCTATCTAACCTGGAGGCGGCAAATTCCAGAGATTTGACATCATGATAAAGAGAGGATACAATACTAGTAATATATAGAGAAACAAAATCTCAAAGTAGCATAATTAACTAACATAGACCATGAATGCACCCAATGGATGAGGGATACCAGCCTAAAGACGGCAGGCAACCCCTCCCAAGGGGGTGCATACGTGGAAGCACCTATACTGCACAAAGCAAAACAGAATGGTGAGAAAGGGAATAAATAAAGAAGTTTGAGGAAACAAACCCATCAATAATACAGAGGTCAAAGAACTATAAAAATACAGCCATGTCATTTTTATCGTTAAGGCCATGAGATCCCATGGCACCCGTCTTGATGATCCATCGAGCCTCCCGCTGCAACAAGAGGCGGTGGCAGTCCCCACCCCTCGGGATGTGCCACACGGCCTCAATGCCAGCAAAAGAGAGGCTAGTTGGATCACCATTGTGGGCAAAGCAGACATGATCGATCAAGCGGGGTGAACCTCGACCAGTCGTAATGGAGTTAAGGTGTTCCTGTACTCTCTCAAACAATGGCCTATTGGTCTTGCCAATGTAGAACCTACTACAGGTACATGATACAACATAAACCACGTATGAGGTACGACAGGTAATAAACTCCCTGACCTTGTGTGTTACACCCCCAATGATAATGTCTTTCCCTGTGAATTATGGGAACAAAAGGAACATGTTCCACATTTGTAGTTACCCAGGGGTACTCTACTCTGCAGACAATTAGACAGTTTGGAATGCCTTAACACACCGTGGACCAATCTGTCTTTCAAAGTATGGCATTTTTTGAAGGTGATCCAAACTATTTGAGACGACACCCCCCAAAGAAGGTTCACCTTTCAAAAGGTCCCAGTTGTTCAACACGGCTCGTTTCACTATCTCGGCTGCCGCACTAAATTTAAAGATGAACGCAAACCTGTCCTCGTTGCTATCCTGAATCCTGTCACTAAGGAGACTAAGTCGTGGACGGAGAGCGGCTCGATGGAGTGCATCCACCACGTCCTTCTTGGGATAACCCCTTTCGAGCAACCTCTCCTTTAGTTGGTGAGCCTGCCTAAAATAATCTTCGTCAGTGCTATTGATTCTGCGCAAACGTATAAATTGCCCAAAAGGAACAGCGTCCTTTACTGACGGGGGATGGAAGCTGGTCTGGTGGAGCAGCAAATTGGTTGCGGTAGGCTTCCAAAAGCCTGTAGCGCGCAATACCCCATCAACGACGGTGACGTGAACATCCAGAAAATCTAGATCGTTGCCACCGAAGTTGAGGGTGAACTTCATGTTCATTTTATTGGTTTCATTGAGATGCTGCACGAACTGCCTGCACAAACATTCGCTGCCCGACCAGACCAGGAACACATCATCCACGTAGCGCAGATAATGATGGACATACATGAAAAAGGGGTTATCCATGGAAAACTCAAACACCGCCTGATACAGGTTAGCGAAAGTGCACGACACCGGTGTGCCCATCGCTGTACCACTGATGATTGAACTGAAAGACATTGTTGGTGAGTATTAGATCTAAAGATTCTTGTACGAACTGTGAAAAAACAGCACTCTTGTCCGAGCGACTGAGAACGGACGCTATGGCTCTCAAACCAGCGTCAAGGGTGATACCCGTATAAAGACTCTCCACGTCCAAGGACACAAGGTGGAATTCCTCCCGCCATTCAATGTTATTGACGGCGCGGAGGAAGTCCCCGGTGTCCTTAAGATACTTGGGAGTACCTTGTAGCAAAGGCCTAAGCAGCCAATCCATATACCTTGAAATTGGTTCAGTAGCTGACCCCATCCCGGCGACGATAGGTCGTCCCGGGGGATGGGACAGCAATTTGCGCGCTTTCGGAACAAAGTACCAGGCCGGGTTCTTTGGGAACTTGGGGACCAACTTGTCTAAAATGCTTTTGGGCAGGAACTTTATGTCAACATACTTAGAAAGAAGTGAATGAACCCTGGCCAGTATAGACGGGACAGGGTTGTCACTAAGCTTCTGGTACACACTGCTATCTTCTAATTGTCTGGAGGCTTCCTCCAAATAATAGGCCATGGTCATCAGGACCACGTTGCCCCCCTTGTCGGCCGGCTTGATGACCACATCATCAAGAACACAGAGCCATTGTAAGGCAGCTCGTTCCTCATGAGTAGTGTTAGGGGGTGCAACCGGATAAATCAGTGTACGTACATCCCTAAGTACTCTTTTGTGGAAGAGGTCAATGGGGGAGCCCGTCGGCATGGGGGGCAAAAACGTGGACCTGATGCCTCCCGTGAATGATGTCTGAGGCTCGGACGCGGTGGTATATTCAAAAACTGAATACATAAAATCTCCTCAGTGTCGAATCTATGCTGTAAATGAAAATCGGCACATGTCATATGAGCTTGGACCTCGCTACGTAATGGTGGGGGGTGTATGGAGCTACTCTCCGCAAACAACTTCCTCAAGAACAGTTTGCGTACCGCCCTATACAGATCTACTTCAAAATCAACAGGGTTAAATTGTTCCACCAAGCTGTATCCCAGTCCTCGCTGGAGGAGTGAGATACAGCTCGGGGGCAATTCGTAGGCCATAAGATTGATAACAAAACTGGGAGAGTCCTGTGTAGACGGGGGTGAATCAGGGGTTTTCACTGCTTCCAGGTAACCTGTCGCCTTCTCCTCGTGGATTTGCGTGTTTGGGTGCTCCTTCCTTTTGCGTTGCCCTCGTCCCCCTACATGTACCTGTAGTAGGTTCTACATTGGCAAGACCATCAGGCCATTGTTTGAGAGAGTACTGGAACACCTTAACTCCATTACGACTGGTCGAGGTTCACCCCGCTTGATCGATCATGTCTGCTCTGCCCACAATGGTGATCCATCTAGCCTCTCTTTTGCTGGCATTGAGGCCGTGGGACCCATCCCGAGGGGTGGGGACCGCCACCGCCTCTTGTTGCAGCGGGAGGCTCGATGGATCATCAAGACGGGTGCCATTGGATCCCATGGCCTTAACAATAAAAATGATATGGCGGTATTTTTATAGTTCTTTGACCTCTGTATTATTGATGGGTTTGTTCCCTAAAACTTCTTTATTTATTCCCTTTCTCACCATTCTGTTTTGCTTTGTGCAGTATAGGTGCCTCTACGTCTGCACACCCTTGGGAGGGGTTGCCCGCCGTCTTTAGGCTGGTATCCCTCATCCATGGGGTGCATTCATGGTCTATGTTATTTAATCATGCTACTTTGAGATTTTGTTTCTCTATATATTACTAGTATTGTATCCTCTCTTTATCATGATGTCAAATCTCTGGAATTTGTCGCCTCCAGGTTAGATAGAATGTCTCTATGTCTTTGCTGTATTGCAATCATGTATGTGCTTGTAATGTTGCTATTTTCCCTCTCTCTGTTTCCTACAGCTGCGCACCTGGGGAGCGTCTGTGATCACCATGGTGATGATCAGCGGCCTCACTTAAATGTACGTTTGTACGCCTGTGCGTCATAGGCGGTCTGAAGAAGCGCAATCCCTGCGCGAAACGGCCGTCACCGCCGATCCGCAACATGGCCATCCCGCTCCCCAGCCTGTGCAGTATGCCACTCAGTAAGCATTAAAGCCTTGTGAAGATTTTCAGACCTCGGTGAGTGCCGCGTCTTTTCTTTCTACTGTCATACAACTTTTTATTTTTTGTCACAAGTTAGTGGAAAATTATGATTTTTTATTTTTTTTCTTACAAAGTCTCATATTCCACTAACTTGTGACAAAAAAATGATAACTTCCATGAACTGACTATGCCAATCACGAAATTCCTTGGGGTATCTTCTTTCCAGAATTGGGTCACTTGTGGGGTAGTTTTACTGCCTTGGCATTTTAGGGGCCCTAATGCGTAAAAAGTAGTTGGAAATTCAAATGTGTAAAAAATGTCCTGTGAAATCCTAAAGGTGCCTGTTTAGAATTTGGGCCCCTTTGCCCACCTAGGCTGCAAAAAAAGTGTCACACATGTGGCATCGCCGTACTCAGGAGAAGTTGGGCAATGGGTTTTGGGGTTTTGGGGCATTAATAACCACCCTCTGTTTTCTATCATTGAGCCAGTTACTTACCCACTTACAGACGTTTTTTTCCCAGTCCGAGAATTCTCATTTTATATACTAACCTTTTATGTGGTACAGTGTCAAATGCTTTGGAGAAGTCCAGATACACGACATCCATTGATTCGCCGCTGTCAAGTCTAGAACTTACCTCCTCATAGAAACTGATTAAATTTGTTTGACATGATCGATCCCTTACGAAGCCATGCTGATATGGCGTTATTTGCTTATTTCCGTTAAGATGCTCTAACATAGCATCTCTCAAAACCTTCAAACAGTTTACCCACAACAGATGTTAAACTTACCGGCCTATAGTTTCCAGGCTCTGTTTTTGGACCCATTTTGAATATTGGCACCACATTTGCCATGCGCCAATCCTGTGGGACATTCCCTGTCAATATAGAATCTGCAAATATCAGAAATAAGGGTCTGGCTATGACATTACTTAATTCCCTTAGGATACGGGGGTGTATGCCATCCGGTCCTGACGATTTGTCTATTTTAATCTTTTTAAGTTGTTGTTGCACTTCTTCCTGGGTCAGACAGGACACTTTTAATGGGGAATTTATTTCAACATTCGGCATGTCATCTGACAGTTTATTTTCCTCAGTGAATACATTGGAGAAATTTTTTTTTTTTAACAGCTTTGCTTTCTCCTCGTCGCTCTCTGCGACTCCCCCCTCATTACTCTTTAACGGGCCGACACCTTCAGATTTATACTTTTTAACATTTATATAATTAAAGAACATTTTAGGGTTAGTTTTACTCTCTTTGGCAATTAATCTCTCAGTCTCTAGTTTGGCCCCTTTTATTTGTTTTTTACATGTTCTATTTTTTTTCCTTATAGTTTTTCAGTGCTTCCGTGCTACCTTCCTGTTTTAGTGTTTTATATGCTTTCTTTTTGTCATTTATTGCTTTCTTTACAGTTCTGTTTATCCACATTGGTTTCTTTTTGTTCCTTAACATTTTATTCCCATACGGTATGTACGTCTCACAATGAGATTTTAGGATGCTTTAAAGATATCCCATTTTGTGGCTGTATTTTTATTTGTGAGGACTTTATACCATTTAGTTAGGCCTATGGCCTCTCTTAGTTCGCTAAATTTAGCTTTTTTGAAGTTTGGTATTTTTGTTCCTCCCTGTAGAAACGCTCTTTTGAATGATAATTGGAAGGTTATTACTATTTACCAGGTGTCCCCCAACCTGCACATCTGTTGTACTGTCAGGCCTATTGGTAAATACTAAGTCCAGTATGGCCGTCCCTCTAGTCGGGTCCTGAACCAGTTGGGAGAAGTAATTGTCTTTGATTATTGCCAAGAACCTGTTTCCTTTATGAGATATACAAGTTTCAGTTTCACAGTCTATATCTGGGTAGTTGAAGTCCCCCATAATAACCACCTCATTATGATTTGCTGCCTCGTCTATCTCGTTTAGTAGTAGATTTTCTGTGGACTCCTATTAGTAATTTATTATTGTTTTTAGCGCCATGTATCTCTACCCACAGTGACTCCACATGTTCATGTCCCTCACTTATATCTTCCTGGAGTGTGGGCTTTAGACAGGACTTTACAGAAAGGCAGACCCCTCCCCCTCTCCGGTTTTGACGAACCTTTCTAAACAGGCTGTAACCCTGTACATTAACTGCCCAGTCATAGCTATTATCCAGCCATGTCTCAGTTATTCCCACTATGTCATAGTCCTCCTCACACATCACTAATTCCAGTTCACCAGTTTTATTAGTCAGGCTTCTGGCATTAGTATACATACATTTGAGAGGTTTATGTATATTTTTTACTCTATACCTTTCTTTCTGAACTGTTCTAGTCCCTCCTTCCATTCCTCCCCCAGTCTCACTACCTTGCCCCCGGTCTCTATCTACACTATCTTCCCATTCTATAACATAATTACCCTCCCCCCAGTCCCTAGTTTAAACACTCCTCCAACCTTCTAGCCATCTTCTTCCCCAACACAGCTGCCCCTTCCCCATTGAGGTGCAGCCCGTCCCTACGATAGAGCCTGTAGCCGATAGAAAAGTCGGCCCAGTTCTCCAGAAACCCAAACCCCTCCTTCCTACACCAGTTCTTGAGCCACTTATTTATTTCCCAATCTCCCGCTGCCTCTCTTGTGTGGCCCGTGGTACAGGTAGTATTTCGGAAAATACTAACTTTGAGGTCCTTGCCCTCAGCTTTTGACCTAAATCCCTGAAATCATTTTTAAGGACTCTCCACCTACCCCTAACTTTGTCATTGGTTCCGATATGGACCATGACCGCTGGATCTTCTCAAGCCCCTCCCAGTAATCTGTCAACCCGATCCGCAATGTGTCGAACTCTAGCGCCAGGAAGACAGCACACTGTTCGGCGATCACGGTCTTTGTGACAGATTTCCCTATCTGTTCCCCTAATAATTGAGTCTCCCACTACCAGCACCTGTCTGGCCTGCCCTGCTCTCCTGGTCCCCTGCTTACCGGAGCTGGCATTCCCCTGACTGGCAGAGGAAGTGTCTGGCTGCGGCAGTGCCATCCCTGGACTGACATCCCCCTCATCTGCCAAACGTGCAAACTTGTTGGGGTGTGTCAGATCAGGGCTAGCCTCCCTGGCACTCTTCCCTCTACCTCGCTTTCTAACTGTTACCCAGCTTGCTACCTCACTTTCCTCAGCCTCCTCTCTGTCACCCTCCCCCTCATCTACCCCAAAGAGTGCTTGCTCGGTGAGAAGCAAACTCTTTTGCAAATTGTTAATGCCTCTCAGTGTTGCAACTTGCCCATTTAGAGACTCGATTAGCGATTCCAAACGGGTAATTTGCTCACATCTTGAACATAGATATGCACCCTTGAACTCCTGTTCCAGGACTGCATACATCATGCAAGATGTGCACTGGACGTCGAAAAAAATGTCTAAATGGAGCCTTACAGGGGGGTGATCAATGACAGGGGGGTGATCAGGGAGTCTATATGGGGTGATCACCACCCTGTCATTGATCACCCCCCTGTAAGTCTCTATTCAGACGTCCGTATGTGTTTTGCGGATCCGCGGTGTCCGTGTTTTGTGGATCCACAGATCGGCAAAACACATACGGACGTCTGAATGGAGCTTACAGGGGGTGATCAATGACAGGGGGGTGATCAGGGAGTGTATATGGGGTGATCACCCCCCCTGTCATTGATCACTCCCCTGTAAGGCTCCATTCAGACGTCCGTATGTGTTTTGCGGATCTGATCCATGGATCCGTGGATCCTTAAAACACATACGGACGTCTGAATGGAGCCTTACAGGGGGGTGATCAATGACAGGGGGGTGATCAGGGAGTCTATATAGGGTGATCACCCTCCCTGTAAGGAGTCTATATAGGGTGATCACCCTCCCTGTAAGGCTCCATTCAGACGTCCGTATGTGTTTTGCGGATCCGATCCATGGATCCGTAAAACACATACAGACGTCTGAATGGAGCCTTACAGGGGGGTGTTCATTCCATATACACTCCCTGATCACGCCCCTGTAAGGCTCCATTCAGACGTCCATATGAGTTTTGCGGATCCGCAAAACACATACGGACGTCTGAATGGAGCCTTACAGGGGGGTGATCAATGACAGGGGGTGATCAGGGAGTCTATATAGGGTGATCACCCCCTGTGATTGATCACCCCCGTGTAAGGCTCCATTCAGACGTCCGTATGTGTTTTGCGGATCCGATCCATGGATCCGTAAAACACATACGTACGTCTGAATGGAGCCTTACAGGGGGGGTGATCAATGACAGGGGGTGATCAGGGTTTAATAAGGGGTTAATAAGTGACGGGGGGGGGTATAGTGTAGTGTGGTGCTACTTATTACAGAGCTGCCTGTGTCCTCTGGTGGTCGATCCAAGCAAAAGGGACCACCAGAGGACCAGGTAGCAGGTATATTAGACGCTGTTATCAAAACAGCGTCTAATATACCTGTTAGGGGTTAAAAAACCCGCATCTATAGCCTGCCAGCGAACGATCGCCGCTGGCAGGCTTTAGATCCACTTGCTTACCTGCAGTTCCTGTGAACGTGTGCGCGCGTTCACAGGAAATCTCGCGTCTCGCGAGATGACGCGCCAATGCGTGACTCTGCCTGAGACAGCCGCCTCCGGACCGCGTTCCTGCGTTAGGCGGTCCGGAGGCGGTTAAGTACTCCCTAATCAGCCATATATAGTACAAGTTTGTACTGCTACCATATGAGTAGACAGAGTTTTCATCACATCAATAGTTCCCTCAACAATTCTTCAAGCAAAGATGGTTCTATATTTGCTCTACATTCTGCTCTACCATCACTTCATCTCCCCCCTCACCTTGTTCTGACCCTAATGCAGAATATCTTAAGATGGTACCTGTATCAAGTTCATCTCGTTTTATCTCTTTTTGGGCCAGTATCGTCTTGGGTATGGGTGAACTCAAAAACGTCTCAATTTTACCAGGCCCTTCACTTTTTGCTTTAGATTTTTCTCTAGACGAAGGCACCAGATTTTCGGCTTTGTTTGGGTGCATTTTTTTTCCCCTTCATCTTCCCTTTTCCCCATCTTTTTTCCCTCACTACTCCAAGGGACATGGAACATCATCACATATATTTCATGTATCCACATACTCCGACACAAACACATTCAGAGTACATATGTCCAGGAGCTTCAGATCTTAAATACTCCCGCTATTTGTGGTAATCTTATAAGTTATGTCAGTGATGGTGAACCTTTTAGAGACAGAGTGCCCAAACTGCAACTCAAAACTCATTTATTGCAAAGTGCCAATACGACAATTTAACCTGAATACTACAGTCCAGTATAGTATATCTTCCATGTACGTTATCATTCAGCTATAATAGCCTGCCTACATTCAATGGACTGCATGTGCTGTTCATAGCACGCCTTCCACTGATAAATGTCAGGGAAAGTCTAACGCATATTGGTACACCTTAGACTTTTTCTAGGTTTCGGGTGCCTGCAGAGAGGGCTCTGAGTGCCGACTCTGGCACCAGTGCAATAGGTTCACCACCACTGAGTTATGTCAAAACACTCATGGAACGCATATCTGCATGCTTGAAGAATTTGACACACAGAGTGCATACATCTAAGAACTGCAATGCTTCATAATGTGTGCTCTCCATTCATTTTATCCGCCTGGTATTCCATGCTGCCTAATATCCCTGGTAACTGCTCAATGATTTCTGCTCAGCGTACAATTGTTTTCTCACTAAGTCAACTGTTTCCAAAGCGTTCCAGCTATTAACGCAAACAAGACACAGCGAGATGGTGAGCGACAACAGCCCTGCAATCATCACTTCCTGAATGCTTGGTCAACTGCAGCAGACTACAATGACCGACACCACCTCCCAGTCCCCGGCAGCACGGGGAAGTGAGACAAATAATAAAGCACAGACTGGCGAAGCAGAAGACAATGCAAAACACCAAGTGGAACGCCACATGCTCTGCCACACATGCATGCGAGATGCCGCACGCTGGGGCTTCACAAAAGGTAAGAGGAGGAGGGGGAGGAGAGCAGCGTAACCACATATCACATCAAGCTGCTACAAACCACTGAACCTGGTGGGCCCTTCTTAAACAAGATACTTACAGTGAAGGATAAAGGTCCACCTTTAACAGTGTCTGGGAGGCTGAGATTGCTGCTGCACAAACAAATGACTGGAAACAGACTAAGAAACTGATAGACTCTATGAATGGTAGGCTTATGGCTGTTATTGAAAAGCTTTTGAAAGGTCAAAAATGTTGAGTATTCTCACTTTAACCCATTCAATTTTTCACCTTAACCACCTCCCGACCGCCGTACGCGTATATGCGTCCGGGAGGTGGTTGTTTTACTCCTCCTGGACGCATATACGCGTCCTCTCGCGAGACGCGAGATTTCCTGTGAACGCGCGCGCACAGGCGCGCGCGCTCACAGGAACAGAAGGTAAGCGAGTGGATCTCCAGCCTGCCAGCGGCGATCGCTCACTGGCAGGCTGGAGATCCGAAATTTTTAACCCCTAACAGGTATATTAGACGCTGTTTTTTTAACAGCGTCTAATATACCTCCTACCTGGTCCTCTGGTGGTCCCTTTTGTTAGGATCGACCACCAGAGGACTCAGGTAGGTCAGTACAGTCCCACCAAACACTACACTACACCCCCCCCCCCCCCCCGGTCACTTATTAACCCCTTATAAACCCCTGATCACACCATATAAACTCCCTGATCACCCCCCTGTCATTGATCACCGCCCTGTCATTGATCACCCCCCTGTCAGGCTCCGTTCAGACGTCCGCATGATTTTTACGGATCCGATCCATGTATCCATGGATCCGTAAAAATCATGCGGAAGTCTGAATGGAGCCTTACAGGGGGGTGATCAATGACAGGCGGGTGATCACCCATATACACTCCCTGATCACCCCCCTGTCATTGATCACCGCCCTGTCAGGCTCCATTCAGACGTCCGCATGATTTTTACGGATCCGATCCATGTATCCATGGATCCGTAAAAATCATGCGGACGTCTGAATGGAGCCTTACAGGGGGGTGATCAATGACAGGCGGGTGATCACCCATATACACTCCCTGATCACCCCCTGTCATTGATCACCCCCCTGTCATTGATCACCCCCCTGTCAGGCTCCATTCAGACGTCCGCATGATTTTTACGGATCCGATCCATGTATCCATGGATCCGTAAAAATCATGCGGACGTCTGAATGGAGCCTTACAGGGGGGGTGATCAGTGACAGGGGGGTGATCACCCTGATTACTCTGATCACCCCCTGTCATTGATAACCCCCCTGTAAGGCTCCATTCAGACGTCCGCATGTGTTCTGTGGATCCGATCCATGTATCCATGGATCCGTAAAAAATCATGCGGATGTCTGAATGGAGCCTTACAGGGGGGGTGATCAGTGACAGGGGGGTGATTACCCTGATCACCCCCTGTCATTGATAACCCCCCTGTAAGGCTCCATTCAGACGTCCGCATGCGTTTTGTGGATCCGATCCATGGATCCGTAAAAAATCATGCGGATGTCTGAATGGAGCCTTACAGGGGGGGTGATCAGTGACAGGGGGGTGATCACCCTGATCACCCCCTGTCATTGATAACCCCCCTGTAAGGCTCCATTCAGACGTCCGCATGCGTTTTGTGGATCCGATCCATGGATCCGTAAAAAATCATGCGGATGTCTGAATGGAGCCTTACAGGGGGGGTGATCAGTGACAGGGGGGTGATCAGTGACAGGGGGGTGATCACCCTGATTACCCTGATCACCCCCTGTCATTGATAACCCCCCTGTAAGGCTCCATTCAGACGTCCGCATGCGTTCTGTGGATCCGATCCATGTATCCATGGATCCGTAAAAATCATGCGGACGTCTGAATGGAGCCTTACAGGGGGGGTGATCAGTGACAGGGGGGTGATCACCCTGATTACCCTGATCACCCCCTGTCATTGATAACCCCCCTGTAAGGCTCCATTCAGACGTCCGCATGCGTTCTGTGGATCCGATACATGGATCCGTAAAAATCATGCGGACGTCTGAATGAAGCCTTACAGGGGGGGTGATCAATGACAGGGGGGTGATCAGGGAGTCTATATGGGTGATCACCCCCCTGTCATTGATCACCCCCCTGTCATTGATCACCCCCCCTGTCATTGATCACCCCCCCTGTCATTGATCACCCCCCCTGTCATTGATCACCCCCCCTGTCATTGATCACCCCCCCCTGTCATTGATTACCCCCCCTGGTAAGGCTCCATTCAGCCATTTTTTTTGGCACAAGTTAGCGGACATTTTTTGTTTGTTTTTGTTTTTTCTTACTAAGTCTCATATTCCACTAACTTGTGTCAAAAAATAAAATCTCACATGAACTCACCATACCCCTCACGGAATCCAAATGCGTAAACATTTTTAGACATTTATATTCCAGACTTCTTCTCACGCTTTCGGGCCCCTAAAAAGCCAGGGCAGTATAAATACCCCACATGTGACCCCATTTCGGAAAGAAGACACCCCAAGGTATTCCGTGAGGGGCATATTGAGTCCATGAAAGATTGAAATTTTTGTCCTAAGTTAGCGGAAAGTGAGACTTTGTGAGAAAAAAAACAAAAAAAAAATCAATATCCGCTAACTTATGCAAAAAAAAAAAAATTCTAGGAACTCGCCAGGCCCCTCATTGAATACCTTGGGGTGTCTTCTTTCCAAAGTGGGGTCACATGTGAGGTATTTATACTGCCCTGGCTTTTTAGGGGCACGAAAGTGTGAGAAGAAGTCTGGGATCCAAATGTCTAAAAATGCCCTCCTAAAAGGAATTTGGGCCCCTTTGCGCATCTAGGCTGCAAAAAAGTGTGACACATCTGGTATCGCCGTACTCAGGAGAAGTTGGGCAATGTGTTTTGGGGGGTCATTTTACATATACCCATGCTGGGTGAGAAAAATATCTTGGTCAAATGCCAACTTTGTATATAAAAATGGGAAAAGTTGTCTTTTGCCAAGATATTTCTCTCACCCAGCATGGTTATATGTAAAATGACCCCCCAAAACACATTGCCCAACTTCTCCTGAGTACGGCGATACCAGATGTGTGACACTTTTTTGCAGCCAAGGTGGGCAAAGGGGCACCTTTCGGATTTCGCAGGCCATTTTTTACACATTTTGATTTCAAGGTACTTCTTACACATTTGGGCCCCTAAATTGCCAGGGCAGTATAACTACGCCACAAGTGACCCCATTTTGGAAAGAAGACACCCCAAGGTATTCCGTGGGGGGCACGGCGAGTTCCTAGAATTTTTTATTTTTTGTCACAATTTAGCGGAAAATGATGATTTTTCTTTTTTTTTCTTTTTTCCTTACAAAGTCTCATATTCCACTAACTTGCGACAAAAAATAAAAAATTCTAGGAACTCGCCATGCCCCTCACGGAATACCTTGGGGTGTCTTCTTTCCAAAATGGGGTCACTTGTGGGGTAGTTATACTGCCCTGGCAATTTAGGGGCCCAAATGTGTGAGAAGAACTTTGCAATCAAAATGTGTAAAAAATGCCCTGCAAAATCCGAAAGGTGCACTTTGGAATATGTGCCCCTTTGCCCACCTTGGCAGCAAAAAAGTGTGACACATCTGGTATCGCCGTACTCAGGAGAAGTTGGGCAATGTGTTTTGGGGTGTCATTTTACATATACCCATGCTGGGTGAGAAAAATATCTTGGTCAAATGCCAATTTTGTATAAAAAAATTGGAAAAGTTGTCTTTTGCCAAGATATTTCTCTCACCTATATATATATATATATTTTATAACATTTTTAGCCAGTGTAGTTAAGTTTTAGACTACAGTTTTTGAACACACGTGCTGTGTGCGTGCGTGCTGCAGAGCACCAATCAGTAGTGTGCTCAGTAGCATCTGCACATTTTTGAGGTTTTATTTTTTTTATAATTCTTTTGGTGTGTGAAAAAATAAATGCAGTTAGTGGTAGTAATGTCCCATTATCCCAACAAGTGTACTCAGCTGAGGAGGCATACACCACCTCGGATACGGAGTCTGCCAGTGAGGGAGAAGAGGATGCCACTTTCCTCTATCCCTCTACCCCCTCATAATCATCATCATCATCCGCTGATGAGGGACCCTCCAAAAGGCGCCCCAAGGTAGCAGAGGAGGCAGCCCCCCAGAGTGAGCCCACATGGACCCCTGAGTTTGTGGGCAACTCAGGAATTCTGATTGTGCGGACTTCACCGAGCTAGATCTTCACAGCATATGCTGTGAAGAAACGAGATGTGCAGCACCTGAAACTACGGATACGGGAAGCCTGTGCAAGCATTTTTCCTGCGGTGTTGCTATCAGTGTGTGAAGAGTGGGAGAAGAGGGTTGCATTGACAATCCAACACAATGGGCAGCACATTGAACACATTTTATAAGTGGTCAGAAACTTGTAAATAACTCATGAAAGAATAAAGTTACATTAAAACCAAGCACACCATTGTTTTTCATGTGGAATTCCAATCAAGTTTGATGTGTCACATAACCCTCTTCCTATTGAAAAAACAAAAGTTGGATTCAAAATGGCTGACTTCAAAACGGCCGCCATGGTCACCACCCATCTTGAAAAGTTTCCCCCCTCACATATACTAATGTGCAACAAACAGGAAGTTAATATCACCAACCATTCCCATTTTATTAAGGTGTATCCATATAAATGGCCCACCCTGTATATATGGACTTCTCCAAAGCATTTGACACTGTACCACATAAAAGGTTAGTATATAAAATGAGAATGCTCGGACTGGGGGGAAAACGTCTGTATGTGGGTAAGTAACTGGCTCAATGATAGAAAACAGAGGGTGGTTATTAACGGTACACACTCAGATTGGGTCAGTCACTAGTGGGGTACCTCAGGGATCAGTATTGGGCCCTATTCTCTTCAATATATTTATTAATGATCTTGTAGAAGGCTTGTATAGTAAAATATCAATTTTCGCAGATGACACCAAACTGTGTAAAGTAATTTAAACTGAAGAGGACAGTATACTACTACAGAGGGATCTGGATAGATTGGAGGCGTGGGCAGATAAGTGGCAGATGAGGTTTAACACTGGCAAATGAAAGGTTATGCACATGGGACGTAATATTGCAAGTCACCCGCACATATTAAATGGTAAAACCAATAAGATAATGGTTTGCAACTAAAGGGGCATAGATGCCCGTGATAAGAACAAAGTCCTACCACTTTACAAATCACTAGTCAGACCACACATCGAGTACTGTGTACAGTTCTGGGCTCCTGTAAACAAGGCAGACATAGCAGAGCTGGAGAGGGTCCAGAGGAGGGTAACTAAAGTAATAATTAGAATGGAGCAACTACAGTACCATGAAAGATCATCAAAATTAGGGTTATTAACTTTAGAAAAAAGACAACTGAGGGGAGATCTAATTACTATTTATAAATATATCAGGGGTTAGTACAGAGATCCATCCCATCATCTATTTATCCCTAGGACTATGACTGTGACGAGGGGACATCCTCTGCGTCTGGAGGAAAGAAGGTTTGTACACAAACATAGAAGAGTATTCTTTACAGTAAGAGCAGTGAGATTATGGAACTCTCTGCCTGAGGAGGTGGTGATGGTGAGTACAATAAAGAAATTCAAGAGGGGCCTGGATGTATTTCTGGAGTGTAATAACATTACAGGCTATAGCTACTAGAGTGGTCGTTGATCCAGGGGGTTATTCTGATTGCCTGATTGGAGTCGGGAAGGAATTTTTTATTCCCGTAAAGTGGCAAAATTGGCTTCTACCACAGTTTATTTTATTTTTTGCCTTCCTCTGGATCAACTTGCAGGATGACAGGCCGAACTGGATGGACAAATGTCTTTTTTCAGCCTTATGCTCTATGTTACTATGAGTAGGCAAAACTAGGGCTCTACGCAATGAGAATATGCTGGTGGAAAAGTACAAGGACATGAGGGACGTCCTTGTACTGACCACCAGTCACACTAACGCCAGCTCTCCTGCCACTGTACGAGGTACCACTACCACTGTCCCGAAACCAGACTGCATTCTTGATTACAACAGGCACATGGGAAGGGGTGGATCTTGCAGATCAAGTTATGAAGCCCTACAGTGCCACACAAAAAACGTGTGGTGTGGTACAAAAAGATGGCCGCACACATTGTACAGATGGCAATGTGCAATGTGTACATCTTATTTCAATCTTCAGGCCACAGAGGGATTTTCCTTCAGTTCCAAGAGGTGGTGATCAAGGCCCTAATTTTTCAATCCCAGGCCAGGGAGGGTCCCAGTACTTCAGGAAGTGATGGTGCCAGAGTTGTACCAGGGCAACATTTTCCAGGTCAAGTGCCCCAGACTGCAAGGAAGGGAAGGATCCAAAAAAGATGCAGGGTGTGTCACAAAAGAGGAATAAGGAAAGACACAATTTACACAAGACTTTTTAACAATGCGAAACCTGCCCTGAAAAACCTGGCATGTGCATGCAGGACTGCTTCAGAATCTACCATTCTTCCATGTAATATACATTTTTATGCTCCCTATAATATTTCCACTTTATATCCGATTTAGTCCACCTTGCTTGAATACACACTTTCCAACAATCACTTTATATTCTTTTCTGTGAGACACCTGTTTGCTAAAACGTACCCTTTCCATCACTTAAAATGTTTGTACGGAGGTGCTGTTTCCGAAATGGGGTCACTTCTTGGGGTTTTTCATTTCTGGGGACCACAGGAATTTGTTTAAATGCGACATGGCAGCTAAAATCCATATCTGCCAATTAGGGCTGCAGCTAACGACTGTCGATAATTTCATCGCTTAATCAGGAAAAAAACACCAAGATGACAAAAAAAAGGGGTTTATATGATTTTACTTGAAAAATTATGTTCAAATGCCATATTAAAACAAATTGCGGATGGCACTGTTAAGGGGGATCTGTGGATGACGCACTTATGGGGGGATATCTGTGGATGCCACTGTTATGGGGGGATATCTGTGGATGCCACTGTTATGGGGGGATATCTGTGGATGCCACTGTTATGGGGGGATATCTGTGGATGCCACTGTTATGGGGGGATATCTGTGGATGCCACTGTTATGGGGGGATATCTGTGGATGCCACTGTTATGGGGGGGATCTGTGGATGCCACTGTTATGGGGGATATCTGTGGATAGCACTGTTAGGCTACTTTCACACTAGCGTTCGGCTAGCGTTCGATCAGATCCGTTCTGAACGGATCCGATCATAATAATGCAGACGGAGGCTCCGTTCAGTACGGATCCGTCTGCATTATTTTAGCAAAAAAAAAGCTAAGTGTGAAAATAGCCTCGTACGGATCCGTCCAGACTTTCAATGTAAAGTCAATGGGGGACGGATCCGCTTGAAGATTGAGCCACATTGTGGCATCTTCAAACGGATCCGTCCCCATTGACTTACATTGAAAGTCTGGACGGATCCGCACGCCTCCGCACGGCCAGGCGGACACCCGAACGCTGCAAGCAGCGTTCAGCTGTCCGCCTGTCCGTGCGGAGGCGAGCAGAGCGGAGGCTGAACGCCGCCAGACTGATGCAGTCTGAGCGGATCCGCCTCCATTCAGACTGCATCAGGGCTGGACGGCTGCGTTCGGGTCCGCTCGTGAGCTCCTTCAAACGGAGCTCACGAACGGAAACCCGAACGCTAGTGTGAAAGTAGCCTTAATGGGAGGAATCTGTGGATAGCACTGTTATGGGGGGAATCTGTGGAAAGCACTGTTATGGGGGATCTGTGGATAGCACTGTTATGGGGTGGGGGAATCTTTGGATCACACTGTTATGGGGGGGATCTGTGGATGACACACTTATGGGGGGGATCTGTGGATGACACACTGTTATGGGGGATTTGTGGATGACACACTGTTATGGGGGATCTGTGGATGACACACTGTTATGGGGGATCTGTGGATGACACACTGTTATGGGGGATCTGTGGATGACACACTGTTATGGGGGATCTGTGGATGACACACTGTTATGGGGGATCTGTGGATGACACACTGTTATGGGGGATCTGTGGATGACACACTGTTATGGGGGATCTGTGGATGACACACTATTATGGGGGATCTGTAGATGGCACTGCTATGGGCAGGCTCTATGGATGACACTATATAGCATCTTATGCTATATGTGCCCTCTCCATAACAGTGCCATCCACCGATCCCCCTCCCCATAACAGTGCAATCCACAGATCCCCCTCCCCATAACAGTGCCATCCACAGATCACCCTCCCCATAACAGTGCCGGCCTCGCCGCTCACAGTAGTAGACTATTCCTTAACTGGCAGTGACTTTTACTTCAACTTGAAATAAGTGCATCTTTATTACCATACAATGAAGCTTCAGAGCGGGCGGTGGCGTAACGTGACTACGAGATGCGCCTGCTCCGCCCACTTTATGAATGAAGCACTCAGAGCAGGTGCGTCACGCCCGCTCTGCCTGTTACTGGAGCTTCATTGTCAGGTAATAAAGATGCGCTGATTTCAAGTTGAAGTAATAGTTACTGCCAGTTAAGGACTCGCAGGCATAGCTCCTGTCTGCATGCATAGCAACGAATCAGCCAAATTTGTTGACAACTAATCCAATTATCGAATATTAACGATAACTTTGATTAATCGTTGCAGCCAAGCACATATGGGGTGTTCGCAAAATGGGGAACATATACTGGGGTGCATTTTCTCCTTTAACCCCCTCTCAGGGTGTCTTCATATGCAACACAGCTCCCAATTACCATTCCAGCTAAATACTCTCTCCTAACCGCCATATGGTGCTCCTTCTACTCTGAAGCCTGCTGTGCGGCCATTTTTGGAGCACATATGGGGTGTTGGCGGGAAATGAGTAACAAAGTGTGGGGTGCATTTTGTCCTGCTACCCCTTGTGAGAGTGAAAAATGTGAGTGTATTTTGACAGCCAAGTTTTTCCCAATTCTGTGAAATGCCTGATGGGTCAAAATGCTCACTACACACCTTGAAATATTCCTTGAGGGGTGAAGTTTCTGGTATGGGGTCACTCTTGGGGGTTTCCACTATAGGGCCACCTCAGGGTGCATTCATATGCAACATAGCTCCCAATTACCATTCCAGCTAAATCTTCTCTCCTAACCGCAATATGGTGATCCTTCCACTCTGAAGCCTGCCGTGCAGCCATACATAATTTTTTTAGCACATTTGGGGTGCTTCTGTAAACTCCAGATTCAGGGTAATAGATTTGGAGTTTTGTTTGCCTGTTAACCCTTAGGCCTCTTTCACACGGGCGTCATGTTTTTTGCCAGGATAAGAGGCGGGTGCGTTGCGGGAAAATGCACGATTTTTCTGCGCGAGTGGAAAACATTGTAATGTGTTTTGCACTCGCGTGAGAAAAACCGCGCATGTTTGGTACCCAAACCCGAACTTCTTCACAGAAGTTCGGGCTTGGGATTGATGTTCTGAAGATTGTATTATTTTCCCTTATAACATGGTTATAAGGGAAAATAATAGCATTCTGAATACAGAATGCATAGTATAATAGTGCTGGAGGGGTTAAAAAAAATAAAAAAGTTAACTCACCTTATCCTCTTGATCGCGCAGTTCCCGATCGGTCTCTTCTTTAGCTGTGGGCTAAAGGACCTGTGGTGATGTCAGATCACATGCTCCATCACCATAGTGATGGACCATGTGATTGGAGCATGTGATCTGACATCACCACAGGTCATTTAACCCACAGCTAAAGAAGAGACCGACCGGGAACTACGCGATCAAGAGGATAAGGTGAGTTAACTTTTCTATTTTTTTTAACCCCCCCAGCACTATTATACTATGCATTCTGTATTCAGAATGCTATTATTTTCCCTCATAACCATGTTAGGTGGTGAATAGACTGTCATCTAGAATCCATGCGTGAAAATCGCACCGCATCCGCACTTGTTTGCGGATGCTTGCATTTTTCACGCAACCCCATTCATTTCTATGGTGCCTGCGTTACGTGAAAAACGCAGAATATAGAACATGCTGTGATTTTCACGCAACGCATAAATGATGCGTGAAAATCACCGCTCATGTGAACAGCCCCATAGAAATGAATGGGTCGGGATTCAGTGAGGGTGATTCAGTGAGGGTTCACCTCACGCATCGCACCCGCGCGGAATACTCGCCCGTGTGAAAGGGGCCTTAATATGTTCAAGAATATATGCTAACATAGTACATAACATAGTACATAAGGCCGGAAAAAGACATTTGTCCATCCAGTTCGGCCTGTTATCCTGCAAGTTGATCCAGAGGAAGGCAAAAAAAAAAAAAAAACTGGAGGTAGAAGCCAATTTTCCCCACTTTAGGGGAATAAAAATTCCTTCCCGACTCCAATCAGAATAACTCCCTGGATCAACGACCCTTCTCTAGTAGCTATAGCCTGCAATATTATTACGCTCCAGAAATACATCCAGGCCCCTCTTGAATCCCTTTATTGTACTCACCATCACCACCGCCTCAGGCAGAGAGTTCCATAGTCTCACTGCTCTTACCGTAAAGAATCCTTTTATATGTTTGTGTACAAACCTTCTTTCCTCCAGACGAAGAGGATGTCCCCTTGTCACAGTCACAGTCCTGGGGATAAATAGCTGATGGGATAGATCTCTGTACTGACTCCTGATATATTTATACATATTAATTAGATCTCCCCTCAGTCGTCTTTTTTCTAAAGTGAATAGCCCTAATTTTAATAATCTTTCTGGATACTGTAGTTGCCTCATTCCAGAAATTACTTTAGATGCCCTCCTCTGGACGTTCTCCAGCTCTGCTATGTCTGCCTTGTTTATTAGGAGCCCAGAACTGTACACAGTACTCCATGTGTGGTCTGACTAGCGATTTGCAAAGTGGTAGGACTATGTTCTTATCACGGGAATCTATGCCCCTTCTGATGCAACCCATTATCTTATTGGCCTTGGCAGCAGCTGCCTGACACTGGTTTTTGCAGCTTAGTTTATTAAAATTCCTAGATCCTTTTCCATGTCAGGGTTACAGAGTGTTTTACCATTTAGTATGTGCGGGTGACTTGCATTTTTCCTTCCCATGTGCATGACTTTACATTTATCAGTGTTAAACCTCATCTGCCACTTATCTGCCCAAGCCTACAATCTATCCAGATCCCTCTGTAGTATTATACTGTCATCATCAGTGTAAATTACTTTGCACAATTTAGTGTCATCTGCGAAAATTGATACTTTACTATGCAAGCCTTCTACAAGATCATTAATAAATATATTGAAGAGAATAGGGCCCAATACTGACCCCTGAGGTACCCCACTAGTGACAGTGACCCAATCTGAGTGTGTACCGTTAATAACCACCCTCTGTTTTCTATCACTGAGCCAGTTACTTACCCACATAAAGACGTTTTCTCCCAGTCCGAGCATTCTCATTTTATATACTAACCTTTTATGTGGTACAGTGTCAAATGCTTTGGAGAAGTCCAGATATACGAGATCCATTGATTCGCCGCTGTCAAGTCTAGAACTTATCTCCTCATAGAAACTGATTAAATTAGTTTGACATCACCGATCCCTCACAAAGCCATGCTGACATGTCGCTATTTGCTTATTTCCGTTGAGATGCTCTAAGATAGCATCTCTCAGAAAACCTTCAAACAGTTTACCCACAACAGATGGTAAACTTACCAGCCTATAGTTTCCAGGCTCTGTTTTTGGACCCTTTTTGAATATTGGCACCACATTTGCCATGCGCCAATCCTGTGGGACATTCCTTGTCAGTATAGAGTCTGCAAATATCAGAAATAAGGGTCTGGCTATGACATTACTTAATTCCTTTAGGATACGGGGGTGTATGCCATCCGGTCCTGACGATTTGTCTATTTTAATCTTTTTAACTCGCTGATGTACTTCTTCCTGGGTCAGACAGGACACTTTTAATGAGGAATTTATTTTTACATTCTGCATGTCATCTGACATTCTGTTTTTTTTTCCTCAGTGAATACATTGGAGAGAAAAAATATTTAACAGCTTTGCTTTCTCCTCATCGCTCTCTGCGACTTCCCCCTCATTACTCTTTAAAGGGCCGACACCCTTTTTATGACACATGGAAACATGAAATGAAATAGATGAAATATACCCATGCAAAGCCTAGCAGAAGGACTAGGCTGTGCACGGGTATATTTAATCTATTTCATTTTTCCATGTGTCATAAAAAGATATCAACAGCATCCCCTATATCAGTGACCTCCACAGTGTCCGCCCCTTTAAAAGTGACCTCCACAGTGTCCGCCCCTTTAACAGTGACTGCCCCTCTGAAAGTGACCTCCACATTGCCTACTCCTTTAACAGTGATCTTCACAGTGCCCACCCATTTAACAATGACCTCCACAGTGCCCGCCACTTTTAACAATGACCACCTCTTTAAAAGTGATCTTCAGAGTGGCCACCCATTTAACAGTGACCTCCACAGTGCCCGCCCCTTTTAACTGCAACCGCCCTTTTAACTGCGACCTATTGGCTGATAAGGGACATGTGACCGTGTGTACAGTCTATTTATGGCTATGCTGTTATGATAACCTGGATAAATTAAATATGAACTTATATTGACTGACACACCTCATATGACTGAATATTTAAGGACATGCAAACTGCTAAAACCTGTGATCAGTTGTTGACAACATGGAGTAGGACTTGCAAGCTTCTATTGGCTAATAAGGGACACGTGTGGCAGTTCGGATTTAAGTGAAAGGCTTGCTGGCTTCTATTGGCTAATGCAGATAATTTTTTGGAAATATCTTCTCAGGAACGTCCAAGAAAGCTGAGGCCCGGTCTAAAACCTTCCCGGACACCTGATAGACAGATAGACAGAGACTCATATATATATATATATATATGTAGTGCAGGCTGTAGTTGTGGGAGGGGCTGCCTCCACTACTTATACTCGGCGGCCAAGAGTCTGAGGGCAGTCATTCGTGCCTTACCACGAAGTTGGTCTCGTGCAAGTAGCGCGACAGCAAGCGCGACATCACTTGCGGCTCTTTCGGCTTCCGGCTCCTTCCTGCAGCGTGCTGTGGCCGCGGTGAGTAGCTTCTTCGGATTTTCCGGCCCTGGCCCCAGCCTCCCGGTAACTAACAGCCGCACCTGCCTCCCACCCAGTCCCGCGGATCTGACACGCCCGGCAGCCTGGTCGGGGGCATCCGCCGACTGAGGCACCACATTCCGGTCTATCATCCCAGGCAGTCGGCCCTGTCACTAGGATGCTTTACACACACCTTCTGGGTGTCAGGTTGGTGATAAGTATGTTTTGGGTTTTAGGTTTTGCCATGCGATTAAAGAGGTCATATGCTAATAAGCAGGCATTATTAGGCATCCCCATCATGATGTATGCTATTATTTCTTAAACAATTATGACCAAATCGTTTGCAGATTAAAGGAGGCAGGTGTGATGCTGCCGGTAAAAGGCAGACATATCACTCACTTTTCAAGGTGGTGTACCATGGACCTCTCCTGGCTTATTTTCTCTGTACGATCTCCTCCTTCTATTCCTCAAAGTGCCCAGGTTTCTCCACAGTACGGCTGTTTTCCAGTTAGTGCCGGTTTCCCAGTTATATGCTTCACTCAGGCTCGCCGTGCTTATTCACAGGTCATGTCTTGCCCATGTCATGTTTGTCCAGGTTATGCTGCTGCATCTCTCAAGTCATGTGTCATCCAGGTTTATCGCCCTGCAGGGTGGCACTGGTCTCTGAATCGCTCAGGTCCGTTATCTTTCATATAGAATTGACTGATTCACCTAGGTTATCTTTCATGCAGCGTAATGTGGGTTCCTGAATTGCTCAAGCCAAGTATAATTGCCCAGGTCACTCTTCATGCAGTGTGACGTGGCTTTCTGAATCACTCGTCTTGTATCATGTTTATTGCCTGGAACGCTCAGGTTATCCTTCATGCAATGTAGCGTTGGTTCCAGAAATCACCCAGATCATGTATCAGTCATGTATAATTGCCTGAATCGTTCAGGTCATCTGTCTCACAAAGTTACGTTGGTTCTTGAATCGCTCAGGTCATATGCAATTGCCTTAATCGCTCAGGTCTTTTTCCCTGCAGTGTATCGTATAATCCTGATATTACTAAGGACATGTATCAGCCATGTATTATTGCCTGAGTCGCTCAGGTTGTCTGTCTTACAATGTTACGTTGGTTCCTGAATCGGTCAGGTCATATGTAATTGCCTGAATTGCTCAGGTCTTTTTTCCTGCAGTGTACAGTTTGTTCCTGATTGGCTCAGGTCATGGATCCCGCATGTATAATTGCCTGAATCGATCAGGTCATTCTTCATGCAGTGCAGCATAGGTCCCTGAATGGTTCAGGTCATGTATCGTCTGTATAATTACCTGTATCACTCAGGTCGCTTCCTTGTCTTCGATCTGTCTTGTCTTCCGGGTCAACCAGGACGAACGGTGCTGGCTATTGGTTCTTCCAAATCTCAGGCTCATTTGGTTGTCTTCTTCCGGTCATTTCTGGTTTACATGTACACTCCTCTCCAGGTCTTGTGTCAACGCAAGCTTATTTTTCGTTTAACCGGACCACCAGCCCACCGGAATTCCCGGTTCAGCCTCATATGAATCGCTTCACTGCTCCATTGCTGTTCATTCCACATTGCCAGGTTCCAGGCAAGTTAAGGTAAGGTTGGGACATTCGGTCGCGCCACAGTTTTTTTTTTTTTTTCTTATTCATTGCGAGCTTTCATTTCCAGTCCCGTCAGAGAAATTAGTCAGGGTTGACTGTTGGTTCGGGTAAGTTTGAGAATCGTTTCTATTTCATGCTTTTCCAGTTTCTCACTGCTCTCGGCCGGTCGTACAGAGACACCATTTGCTCAGCGCAACCCCCACAGGGGGGAGGAATTAGACACCTATTTGTACCGCATTACTGATTTGGGATATAAGTACGGTGGCACAAATTTCTACGATTACCATAGGTCATTTTCGGCCAAGGCAACTGCAGCCCTCGCCCAGTTCCAGTTCATCAATAACTGGGCGAACCTTGAAATGGAACTCTTCTGTCGGCATTTCGCCGGTTTAAGAGCTCCTACTTGCGCAGCGGGCCAGTCAATCTTGCATACTGCAGACTGGTGCCCCAACTTGGCCAATTTTGGGCCGGGAGAGTTCCCTATCAGGTCCCTCCAGTGCCCAGCGGTATCAGGCCACAATTGACAAGCTGGGTAGACTGATCACTTATCTGGGACAGAGCCAAATATGCAATAATTTTAATTTAGGCGGATGTGGCTTCAGCAGTTGCAGAGCCTTGCATATCTGCTGCCACTGTTTCAGGGCCCATCCTCGTTCCAGCTGCCCGAAAAGACAGAACAAAACACTTTGACTAGCTGACATTAATATGGAGCCATTAGCCATTCTGTTGCAGGATCACCCTGATCACCAGCTGACTTAGTTCCTTCCCTCTGGATTCGAGAGGGGTTTCCATACGGGATTAATTGCCCTCCCTCAAGTTTCCTGGGAGGGAAGGAACTTGCTGTCGGCTACTCAGGACCCGACAGCAGTAGATACTTTGTTGAAGTCGGAGGTCCAGAAAGGTTTCCTGTTGGGTCCATTCCAGTCGATCCCTTTCGAGACTTGGAGATTAAACCAGATTGGCCTTGTAACCAATCAGTCCTCCAATAAAGAGCGCTTTTATTTATGACTTATATTGACTGACACACCTCACAAGTCATCCATTCCCAGTTTGAATTCTTTAAAGGGCTTCTGTCACCCCACTAAACTTTTTTTTGTTTACTTACAATCCCTATACTGCCCCTTCCGCATGTTGATTGACAGGGCCAGCGCACAGGATCGTCCTCTGGCTAGCCTGTCTGCTATCAAGATCTCGCGCCTGCGCCGTAACGGCATTCAGTCGGCGCAGGCGCACTGAGAGGCGGACGCTCGCTCGGCCGCTCCATCCTCAATGCGCCTGCGCCGATGACGTCATTGGCACAGGCGTATTGAGGATGGAGCGGGCGAGCGAGCGTCCGCCTCTCAGTGCGTCTGCGCCGACTGAATACCGTTACGGCGCAGGTGCCAGATCTGGATAGCAGACAGGGCTAGCCAGAGGATGATCTCGTGCGCTGTCCCTGTCAATCAGCCGCCCTACTTGCTGGTAGCATGGTAATTTGCATATTTTAAATGTACATTTTAACAGAATCTACTGAACCAAAATGATTAATTAGATTATGTATGCATAAATCGCAGTATAGAGATTATAAGTAAACAAAAAAATAAAAAGTTTAGTGGGGTGACAGAAGCCCTTTAATCCCGTCCGAAGATTTTGCCATGAGTTACTCGTCCATCGATGAGGCCATCAGGTACATCTTGCTAGCAGGGAAAGAGGCATGGTTGGCTAAGGCTGATATAGTGGATGCATTTAAATTGCTCCCCATTCTACCCCAGTTATGAAGGTATTATGGCTTACAGTGGGAGCATAGATATTATTTCGCCAACCAGCTTACTTTCAGGTCTAAGAGCAGCCCATGGCTGTTTTTATCAATACGCGTGCATCCTACATTGGATTCTGGTTCACCATGGGGGGTTGGACATGGTTATTCATTACCTCGATGATTTTTTGATCATCGAAAGTCTGCATGGTGAACCTACAGGTTTAGGGAGTTTGTTACAACTTTTCGCAAAGTTAGAAGTCCCTGTAGCAACAGCAAAGACTGAGGGGCCAGGCACCAGGGTTACCTTCTTGGGCATCGTCCTCGATTCAGTCCGTATGGAGGCCAGCCTCCCCGTAGCAAAGCTGTCCAAGATTCGGGCCGCAGTCTCCTCCTCGGCTTTGTCCAGGGTCCTATCCAAACGAGAGCTCCAGTCCCTGTTGGGTTCCCGAAACGTTGCTTTCAGGATCATGCCCCAAGGAAGATCCTTCACGTCTAGGCTCCTCAGTCTCCTCCGGTTCAGGATTCCATCATCCAACTGGACAATCACGCCGTGGCGAATTTCCGAATGTGGCAATCATTTCTCACCAACTGTAACGGCATCTCTTTGTTCGTGCCTTCCCCGGATTCCGCTTCACCCACAGTCGTTTCTGACGTCGCAGCGTCTCGCAGGTTTGCTGTCATTTTACATCCCCACTGGTTCGTTGACAGTTGGCCGGTGGAATTCATCTCCGACACTGTTTCTCTGAGGTCATCCCCTTTGTTAGAACTGTACCAGATAGTGGCAGCCGTCTAAGCCTGGGCCAATAAATCGGTAGTTTTATATGACAGACAGACAGGTTTTAGTGGATGTAATCATGAAAGGTAGGGCCAAGTCCCAGAGAATGATGTCCCTTTTACGTAAATTAGTTTGGCTGTCCTTGAAGTTTAACTTTAATTTTTTCGCATTCCACATTCAAGGGGCGAAGAACGTTGCGGCCGATGCCTTGTCCCGCTTTAATTACACCATCTTTTTCCAGGAACTACCAGATGGAGACCCCGTCGGAACTCCATCCACAGCATTCAGCTCTCTCCTGATGGACTAGGGTCCCTGGTAGCCTCTGCAAAGATCTTAGTGCAACGTTCATTAGCAGCCAATACTGCCAGAAACTACAAAGCAGGATTCAAGGTTTTTCAAAGGTTCATAGATGTCCATCCACAAGGTGACTTGGACGAAGTCATGGCGTTTATAGCCTATTGTCATTCCCACCGCCACCTATCACTTAATACAATCAAATTGTATCTAGCGGGAATACAGCACCACCGGATGCTCAGCGACCCCACCAGCAAGTCCATCATGTCAAATGAGGCCATCAAAGCTACTCTTTTTTTTTATTGAGAAATATAGTACATACAGATGAAGTACATGTTATAATAATAACAGGTTCAGTGACAGGTTACATACAATAGTATTGGATTATAGTGGGTGGTCGAAGAAGGCCGTGAGCCCTATATTAATAACTTTCTTTATTATCTATTACATCCATACCCAAAACTACAATCATCTCAGAGAGGAATGGAATTGCTCTATGCTTTGTACATAAAGGTGGTCATAAATAAGGCTATCCTTAATGAGTTTCTATGTGAAGTTCCTGTACTTGGTCCAGGCACTCCAGCCGGATCTAAAGGATGAGAACCTTCTATCTTCCCAGGCTGAGATCTCCTCAAATCTGTAGATCTGGTCTACTTTCTCTTTCCATTGAGATATAGAAGGAGTCTCGGATGACAACCAAAATTTCGGGATAAGTAGACGTGCTGCACTTAGCATACTATAAAAGAGTTTAGTGGGAGTCCCTCTTAGGAAGGAAGGACTAGATCCTAAAAGTACCAATTGGGAGGACATTGGAACTGCGAGTTTACAAATTTTGTAGGCCAGTCTAAAGATTTCAGACCACCAATTCTGCATAAGTGGGCAGGACCACCAGATATGAAAGAATGGACCTTTATGTTCTTCACATCTCCAACATGTGTCCGACCCAGTCAAACTGTATCTACCGGTGATATATGGAGTCCTGTACCAGCGAGTTAAAACTTTATAGCTGTGTTCCTGGGTACGGACACATCTGGGTGATCTGTGCGGTATTAGTAATAGTTGATCGATCTCCTCCTGGGAAAAATCAACACCCAGATCCTTTTCCCATTGCCCTATAAAAGCCGGTTTAGCCATACTTGTGGGTGAGTTAAGCTTTTTATATAATTGGGATATCAGTTTCCTACGTCTAGAATGGTCGGTTAGCAAGCTTTCGAACCACATTAATGGTCGTAGGAGAGAATCCATGGGCACATTTTTGGTAATGAAGGACCGAAGAAAAGAAAGTAGGTGTGGGAAGGGTTTGCATTCTGGGAAGATGTGTAAAATCTCTTTGTTGCTTAATACCTTGCCCCCCTCTCCATATAAAGAAAGAACTTTGATAGTGGAGTTCCTAACTGACATTGGAAGACAGTCTCTTAAGTCACAGGAAGCATGAGCCATGACGTCTCTTATCTGGAGTAGAGGTGACGGGAGGGGTATCATGTATTGTGAGTTTTGAAGCCATTTCCATGTCGACAATGTCGACCTGACAATTGGATTGAGTGGCTTATTTTGGGCTGGAAAGTTTTCCATACCCACCAAGAGACCAGAAAGGTTTGAGCCAAAGTCACTCTGCTCCATGGAGACCCACGACTTTTCTGTAGGTCCTGATAGCCAGTCTACTACTCGTGATAGTGCTACAGCTTTCCCATAAAGCTCAGGATCCGGGAGTCCAATCCCACCTTTAGCCTTAGGTCTGCAGAGAACAGAGCGAGCTAGTCGAGCACTCTTCCCATCCCAAACAAACTTGCTAATTTCACTTTTAAGTCTAGCATAATATGATTTGGGGGCTGGAATAGGCAGGACCTGTTGTAGGTAGGTCAGTCTAGGTAATACTAGGGAGGTGACAATATTTTTTCTACCAAACCATGAAAGCGGGGGATTCTTAATATCAACAGTTGGTCACTTATCGATTTCATGAGGGGAGAATAGTTTAAATGGAATAATGAAGTAGGGTCTGGACTAATTTTAACTCCCAAATAGGTAATGTATAGGGTATCCCAGTTAAAAGGAGAACTATCTTTCAAAACTTTCTTAAGTGAAGGGGGGGGGAGATCAATACTTAGAATCTGTGACTTGCTCATATTGATTTTACAATTGGAGTGAAGACTAAATTGTTCCAAGATAATATATATTAAGGGAAGAGCTTTGGTTGGATTGGTATTCATTATGAGGAGGTCATCAGCAAACGCAGCCACTTTGTGTTCCTGTTGGTCCAATTTAATGCCCTCTATCCCTACCTCATTTCTGAGCACCTGTAGTAGTGTTTCCATGACCAACACAAAAATCAATGGTGACAGGGGGCATCCCTGTCTGGTGCCATTGCGGATAATGAAGGGCGGGGACAAAGTGTAATGTATGATAATCAAAGTATTATCAGAGTATAATGATAAGATGGCTTTAATATAAGGTTCAGGAACATTAAAGGCCCGAAGGACTTCCATCATGTAGTCCCAGCTAATCCTATCAAAAGCTTTTTCAGCGTCCGTGCTAAGGAGGACCAGAGGACGGCCCGTTTTTTTAAGCATAGTATATTGCATTTAGGACCTTAGCAGTGTTATCTCTGCCCTCCCTACCACGGACGAAGCCAACTTGATCATTCTTGATTAAGGATGGGAAAAAAACAGAAAGGCGTGTCGCCAAAATTTTAGCTAATATTTTTAAATCTAAATTCAGTAAAGATATGGGGCGATAGTTAGCGCATAGAGAACCATCTTTCCCCTCTTTCGGAATAATCGTAATATTTGCCCTAGTCATATCCGGGGAAAGGGGGACACCAGACAGGGAGCTATTGTAAACAGATAGTAAGTAAGGGCCTAATATGTTTCTAAATGTCCGATAGTATAAAGCAGGGTAACCATCTGGTCCTGGGCTTTTCCCTTTTGGTAGCTGTTTGATAGCTGTCATGATCTCGTCTAGTGTAAATGGTGCTTGAAGAGTCTGGGATTGATAGTCCGTTAATTTCGGTAAAGATAATGAGGTAAGGTAAGCCTCAACTGATTTTTCTGGGGGAGGAAGGGGGGTGTTAATGTTTTCCTCAGCTTCTTTTATGTTATATAGAGAGTAATAATATTTTTGGAACTGTTTAGCCATTTCTGGGGTAGTGAATACTTCTCCTTTATCTGGAGTTTTAATCTTATGAATATAATTATGTGATTTCCTTGGTTTTATGCGTTGCATCATAAATTTAGATGCTTTATCCCCATGTGCACAGTATTTGTACTGTGTATGGAGGTAGAACTTTGCTGAGGTCGTGCTTAGAATGTTTTTCAGCTTTGTTCTCACCTCAGAAAGTTCTTCTAGGTGTGATTGTAGTAGGGATTTTTTATGCTGGGATTCTAGGCGCTGAATATGGGACAAGAGTTCTTCTACTTGTTTTTTTCTCTCTTTCTTAACTTTAGCTCCTCTGCAGATGAATTGTCCTCTCATGCATGCCTTATGGGTATCCCACAAAATATGCGGGGAAGTTCCAGGAAGGTCATTAAGGGAGAAGAATTCTTCTAATGAGGACTTTGTAATCTTTATATTTTCCTCAGTGGTTATAAGCTGTTCGTTTAATTTCCACCTAAATGCCCTAGGTTCCATTGAGGGAGCAAGTATGGTTAAAAAAAACGGCGCATGATCTGAAAGTATTATGTTACCAATGTGAGTCTGGGTACACAGGCCGAGATGTTCTTTGGACACTAATATATAATCCAGTCTGTGGTAGGAGTGATGGGGTGATGAAAAGAAGGTGTAGTCCCGTCTGGATGGATTGAAGAGACGCCAAGCGTCAATCATTGCGCTATGCTGCAATTTCTTCTTAAGAAGTTTTAAGGCTCTAAAAGAGATTGCAGATTTCTTGGAAGTTGAGTCTAACAAGGGGTCCAATGTTGTATTTAAGTCTCCTCCCAGAAGAACCACACCTTCCTTATATGACTCTAAAAGGGAGAGCATTTCTACCAGCCACGATACCTGATTAACATTAGGGGCATATACATTAGCAAATGTGTACAATTGATTAGCGATAGTTCCCTTCAGGATGATATATCGACCTTCTGCATCCTGAATGTGCAACACATATGTGAAAGGGAGTCCCCTCCGGAACCCGATGCTAACACCTCTAGATGCTGAGTCGGAGCCACAGTGATACCACTGTGGAAATAGGGATCGGGAGAGATTAGGATATTTATTAAACTTAAAATGAGTTTCTTGAAGCATCAGGACTGAGCATTTTTCCTTTTTCATATGGGAAAAGATCTGACTACGTTTAGCTGGGGCATGGAATCCTTTTACATTGAGGGAGGCTACACATAGATCAGCCATCTATCAAAGGAATATCAGTCTTCTGTTCGCTTTGATAGATCCTGTGTGTGTATAAAATAAAGGTACTTAGCCTCCTTTGGTGACGCATCTGGGATCCGGAGAAGACACCCTCCCACAATGGAATGAATCTTAGATACTGTCATCAAAACAAAAAACCTGTCATCAAAACAAAAAACATACAACATAAGTGAAAAGCATAACAACGAATGATTTCGTTAACCTTGATGCTCAAATGGTATGATAGGAGGGGGGGGGGGGGTACACAACATATTGTGACGTGGTGTGTCACCCTCATAGGGATCTATATCTTGGATCCTGTAAGGTACAAGAGCAGGTGGAAAGAATGGTCATGCCCTTATGGGTATAATTACAGTAACAGAAACAAAATGGCCTAGATAGGACATCTTAATGAAAGAGAAAGCACGCAAGGGGCATTAATACTTATATAGTCGAAGGTCTAATATGCCATTATAAGAGGAGTCCCTTAATCTTCATTGAGAGGAAGTCTTCTTGGCGTGGAGGAGTTACGGCCTCTTTTTGATCTTTGGGGCTTGGCTGGGCGAGGTGTCTCCCACGGGGCAATTGAAGGAAGATTGGTTGCTGAGATATTTTCTTGAATAATGTCCCAGTTTTCAATGTGGAGATGATCAATTTTCAGGATATCAAATGCTTTGGTCAGATCCTGAAATGATGAGATGGAGAATCTCTGACCGTTAAAGAGAAAGGACAGGCCAAAGGGAAAGAGCCACTTATACATCACTTTATTATTACGTAGAAAATTCAGGGGTTGGCAGCACTACTCATCCCACTCCTTTGGGTACTGACCAGGAAATGGCTTACAAGCCAAATGGTGCGCGCAGATAGGGATCCTGGCTGGGGGTCCCAACTCATCCAGACAATTCAATAATCCGCAGCACTCGCCGGTGAATAATGAAAATAGTGGTGATTTATTCACTCAAGCAGCCGGTATACAGCGACGTTTCGACCTCAGTTGGTCTCAGTTTGACTGCTTGATAAAGACCAACTGAGGTCGAAACATCGCTGTATACCGGCTGCTTGAGTGAATAAATCACCACTATTTTCATTATTCACCGGCGAGTGCTGCGGATTATTGAATTGTCTTTATTATTACGTAGCCACTCAGTTAGTGGTTTCAGAGCTCTCCTTTTCTTTAAGGTGGTTTGTGCTAAGTCCTGATATATTTAAATAGGACAGTCATCCACACTTATTTGTGGGGCATTCCTTGCTTTATTCAGTATTGTGTCCTTAACAGGATAATGAAGTTACAGATCACATCCCTTGGCGGCTCTGTAGGTTGGGGCTTGGGGCGCAGTGCTCTGTGTGCCCTCTCAATGATTATTTCATGTGTTGAATCTGGGCCTAGCAGCTGCATGCATATGTTTGTTACAGCTTCATTTATTTCATCTGTGCCCACTGTCTCAGGTATGCCTTTAAATCGCAGGTTGTTGCGTCTTCCCCTGTTCTCCTGGTCCTCCAGGAGTGTATACAGGGCGTTCAGGTGTTTCTGGTGTTGAGACAGCGTGGAGGAGGTATCTTTCTGATGCGATATAATCGCCGATTGTGTGTCCTCTAGCACCTCTACCCTTCTTCCTATGTGGCGCATGACTTCTTTAATAGAAGCAAGATCGGATCTCAGGGGTTCTAGCGCTTCATTCAGGGCATCTTTTAGAAACGATCTGGAGATAGGCAGGGTGTTAGTCCCGGAGGAGGTCTCCCTTACCTTCTCATAGGCAGCTGCAGGCTTCACACTGCTCCCCGCAGCTCTCGGCGTGCCGGGCGCCATCTTGGATTCTTTAGCCACATGAGCTTGAGCGGCTTTCTTTAGGAATCTATCCATAGATTTGTTTGGAATCGTTTCCTTATTTAGTCCCTGTGAGTCTCCAGGTCTGGGGCCACCTATCCTGACCATTTTGGATCCAAATCACAGATTGAATAGGGCTGTGAGGGATTTTACACAGAGCTGCACTTCAAGCTGCCATCTAGCTCCGGTGCAGGCTCCGCCCCCATCAAAGCTACTCTTAGGGGGTATCCAAAAGAATAACACTGGCGTTCAAGTTCGCAGACAACCGGTTTCAAGTGAGCCGTTTCACAAATTGTCATTAGCACTGGACGGTCTTCCTTTTGGGCACTCGGCCAGCATCACCATCAAAGCAGCCATGTACCTCGGGTTCTATGGTTTCCTTAGACCCAGGGAATTCACCTGCTGCTCTCTCAATCGCACCATGCTCCTCAAGCGACATCTCATCTGGCATGATAGTCACTTCACGCTGTACATACCAACCACCAAAACCAACCAGGCAGGTCCTCCTACTGAAGTCGAGTTTTTACCCACATCCAATAGTTGGTGTCCTGTCAAAGTTCTCAAGGAACTAACGGCCTTGCCTCAGTCAGCTGCCTTAGACGACCTGTTGCTTCCTTTAGATGGCAAGCCCCTTTCATCTGCCCTATTCATCACAATCATTCGCCTATTAGTGGCAGGATTAGGATACAATCCTAGCTCAATTTCCGGGCACTTCTTCCGTATAGGAGCTGCTTCAGAGGCTTCAAGGCATCAGGTTCGGGCCCATGTGATCCATAAGATGGGTCGCTGGAGGTCATCATGTTACGCAAAATATATCCCTAACCCACAGGTTGAAATATCTAGAGCCTTTTGTTTATTAGCTATGTAAAAAGTCATGTTTTACTCAATTAAACTCTTTCACCTACCAGAGTGGCAACCGTCATTTTTGCCCACATATTTAGGCCTTACCTCGTACCTGGCTCCGGGCACACTCCAGCCAGATAGGTCAGGGCGATGTTGTAGGCATGCCTCTTCAGTCACACGCTCATCTCAGCTTATACCACAAATAGTGAAGGCTGTTCACAGCCTGTAGTTGTGGGAGGGGCTGCCTGCACTACTTATACTCGGCGGCCAGGAGTCTGAGGGTGATCATTCGTGCCCTCCCCTCCCCCTTTTTGCTCATATGTCTCTCCTTGGGTGGCCCACATATTTAGGCCTTACCTTGTACCTGGCTCCGGGCACACTCCAGCCAGATAGGTCAGGGCGATGTTGTAGGCATGCCTCTTCCATCACACGCCTCATATCAGCTCATACCACAAATATATATATATATATATATATATATAAATATAAATATATAAATATATATATACACATACACACACATACACAGTACAGGCCAAAAGTTTAGACACACCTTCTCATTCAAAATGTTTTCTTTATTTTCATGACTATGAAAATTATAGATTCACACTGAAGGCATCAAAACTATGAATTAACACATGTGGAATTATATACATAACAAAAAAGTGTGAAATAACTGAAAATATGTCATATTCTAGGTTCTTCAAAGTAACCACCTTTTGCTTTGATTACTGCTTTGCAAACTCTTGGCATTCTCTTGATGAGCTTCAAGAGGTAGTCACCTGAAATGGTCTTCCAACAGTCTTGAAGGAGTTCCCAGAGATGCTTAGCACTTGTTGGCCCTTTTGCCTTCACTCTGCGGTCCAGCTCACCCCAAACCATCTCGATTGGGTTCAGGTCTGGTGACTGTGGAGGCCAGGTCATCTGGCGCAGCACCCCATCACTCTCCTTCATGGTCAAATAGCCCTTACACAGCCTGGAGGTGTGTTTGGGGTCATTGTCCTGTTGAAGAATAAATGATGGTCCAACTAAACGCAAACCAGATGGAATAGCATGCCGCTGCAAGATGCTGTGGTAGCCATGCTGGTTCAGTATGCCTTCAATTTTGAATAAATCAGGGCTGTGGAGTCGGTAGATAAATGCTCCGACTCCTCAGTTTTTTGTACTTCCGACTCAGACTCCTCTGTATTTAATATGTGAATGGAGTGTAATGCGCAAGCGCGCCGACTTAGTCTTCGTGTAAAGAATCTATCCAGGACATGCGCTGTAGCAGGCAAAGACAGATGGGATAAAGGCATGAGATGCTGCGCAGGCGCCTACCTTTAATAAACATTGGTGAGTCCCCCGACTAAAAATGGAACTTATTGGTCTAACGATGTGACTATCATGCGATCGCCACAAATGCATTGGAGAATTGGAAAGGAAAGATCCACCCCTATTACATTTAAACATCAATTGATATGGCGATCGTGTTGGTAGTAGCTCCCTTGCACCTGAAGACGCCACATCCGTGGTGAAACATGTCGGGGGAGCTGCTAGTTAGGTTTTAATTGTGACGCTTGTGCTTGGTGTTCGGCTCCCGGTGCACTGCAGACACCGGACAAGCCGACACAAATAACAGCAACACTCAACCTACTAAGGGGAATAAAGGCGCAGAGTATTACACACTCCAGCTACTCTGATGTAGGGCTGACAGAGAGCAGTTATCTCGTCAGACCCTTACGAAACCAGAGTAGGGAAATATACAAGGATAAACCCCATAGATTGAGTGGTAGATATATGATTAGAGACTGCAAACATAAGCAGTAACCGTTGAGAAAGAAAATAATCATTGCTGCAAGCACAAGGGCACTTTAATTTTAGACATATTTCTTTTTTTCTTTTTTTGTCTTCCCATATATCTTTTTAAAGGAATATATAATAAATGTTATTTTTTAAATTAGACCGTAAACGGGAATCTATTAGCCGCAAGGCTATTTAGCCCAAACAAGTCTCTCCTGCTTGTTGCCTGTACTTAGCAGTGGTTTCCTAGCAGATATTCTACCATGAAGACCTGATTCACACAGTCAACTCTTAACAGTTGTACTAGAGATGTGTCTGCTGCTAGAACTCTGTGTGGCATTGACCTGGTCTCTAATCTGAGCTGCTGTTAACCTGCAATTTCTGAGGCTGGTGACTCGGATGAACTTATCCTTCGCAGCAGAGGTGACTCTTGGGCTTCATTTCCTGGGGCGGTCCGCATGTGAGACAGTTTCTTTGTAGCGCTTGATGGTTTTTGTGACTGCACTTGGGGACACTTTCAAAGTTTTCCCAATTTTTCGGACTGACTGACCTTCATTTCTTAAAGTAATGATGGCCACTCGCTTTTCTTTACTTAGCTGCTTTTTTCTTGCCATAATACAAATTCTAACAGTCTATTCAGTAGGACTATCAGCTGTGTATCCACCTGACTTCTCCACAACGCAACTGATGGTCCCAACCTCATTTATAAGGCAAAAAATCCCACTTATTAAACCTGACAGGGCACACCTGTGAAGTGAAAACCATTTCAGGTGACTACCCCTTGAATCTCATCAAGAGAATGCCAAGAGTGTGCAAAGCAGTAATCAAAGCAAAAGGTGGCTACTTTTAAGAACCTAGAATATGACATATTTTCAGTTGTGTCACACTTTTTGTTATGTATATAATTCCACATGTGTTAATTCATAGTTTCGATGCCTTCAGTCTGAATCTACAATTTTCATAGTCATGAAAATAAAGAAAACTCTTTGAATGAGAAGGTGTGTCCAAACTTTTGGTCTGTACTGTATGTGTGTGTATATATATATATATATATATATATATATATATATATAGGCGAAAACGGACAGCAACTCCAAGTAGTTCAAAAAATATTAATTTATTGGGCCACAGTGCCACTGTGGCCCAATAAATTAATATTTTTTGAACTACTTGGAGTTGCTGTCCGTTTTCGCCTAAATACAAGGGTAAGCAGTGAATTCCCTGGACCTAGCACCCTATTGTCTCTTTTTTGGCATAAATTGGTGCTGCCACACATCTTTCTTTATATATATATATATATATATATATATATATATATCTATGGGAATTAATCAGGTGCTGTCATAGGTTCAAAGAAAACAGATTACCGGTAAGTGTAATCCAATCTTTAGCCTATGACAGCACCCTGGAGAATAGGCAAGAAACCTATATAGGGTGGAACCACAGCTTGAAGCACCTTCCGACCAAAGGTAAGACCTTCATTAGAAGGTAACTGAAGTCTATAGTGCCTAAAAAAGTATGTGGAGAGCTCCAAAGTAGCCGCCCTACAAATCTGCTCTATAGAAGCTGAAGCTTTCTCGCCCATGAAGTGGAGACTGATCTCGCAGAGTGAGCCCCAAAACCCGGAGGACGGAACAACTCCCCTAGAAAAGTAAGCAAAGGAAATGGCTTTTCTAATTCACCTAGAAATTGTCCGTGAAGAGGCTGTGGATACCTTCGTAGGTCCCTTAAACAAAAGCAACAGATGACGGGAGGACCTCCAAGGCTGGGTGACCTGTAGATATTGCAAAATACACCTCCTAACATCTAAACTGTGGAATTCTGATTCCTTCTCATTTTTAGGGGAAGCACAGAAGGAAGGAAACACTATCTCCTGAGGACAGTGAATGCGTGAAGAAACATTCTTCCAAATTCACCAAGTACGGAGGGTCAACCAAGAGAGCAAAGATCTCACTAACCCTTGTTACTAGCCGAAGTAATGGCCAGAAGGTACACGAGTTTTAGGGAGAGCATCATTGGGAAATTCTCATCAATAGGCTCGAAAGGTTCTGAAGTGAGAGAAGAGAGGACCAAATTTAAATCCCAGGGAGGAACTCTATTTATACAAACCGGAGATAACGTAGACACTACTGTTACAAACCTCTTAACCCAAGGATGTTCTGCTAACTTAAACTCAAACAAAGCACTTAAAGATTAAATTTGGACCTTCAAAGTGCTAGGCCTAAGCTTTTTCTTCCATCCCTCCTGCAGGGAAATATAATACAAGCGGGATGTCAGGAACCTCTATTACATCCACCGGTCTTTTGGCGAACCTGAAAATGGCCCTCCAAACTTTAAAGTAGATATCTGAAGTGACCTTCTTCCGACTCGCCAACAAAGTGTTAACTACTTCCTCAGAAAGACCTCTTTTCATTAAAATCTCCCTCTCGACAACCAGGCAGTCAGGTACAGATTCTCCACTTCTGGATAAAAAATTGGACCCTAAGAATCCATAAGCATCCATGGGGACGATATTGACATCCTGCGGAGCCAGGAAAACCACACCCATCTCGGCCGAAAGGGAGCTCCAACTATTACCGTGGCTCCCTCCTCTCTGATCTTCCTGAGGACCCTTGGTAACAACTTTAAGGGGGGAAAGGCATAAAGAAGACCCTGCCGACATGATTGGGCTAATGTGTCCACTGCTCTCGGATGCTCCCCCGGAGATAAAAAAAACAAGACCTCTACCTTCCTGTTTTATCTGGTGGCAAAGAAATTTATATCCAGAGTCCCCCACAACGCTGCAATCCGATTGAAAACCCCCTGATCTAGGGACCACTCTCCCTGGTATAGACAATGACGACTGGGAAAGTCTGCTTTCACATTGTCTGAACCCCTTAGATGTACCGCAGACAGGGATAATAGAGAAGCCTCTGCTATACTGAATATCTGATGAGTGAGTGTCATGAGGCCATGAGCCCTTGTACCTCCCTACCGATTGATATAGGCCACCGCTGAAGTGTTTGCACATCAAACACCTTTCTTTTCTTGGGACCTAAACCTTCAAACAGAGTCCTGGAATGATTACTGTGGCTTCTGATCATCCAACCCCATGGTAGCCCTAACAGCCTTGACTAGGGAGTTTGTGTTCTCAATATGAAAAAGTGGTTTCCCTGCTGCCTCATCATCAAAAGACTCATCTGATGACACCTATTTGCCTTCTTCCAAACCGGAAAGTATATCACTGTCACTTGAGGGGAGTCCTTAGCTGCAGCTAAAGTAGTACTGGGTGGCTTTTATCAAACCGCTAAACGACTCTCTGATCTCTTCATGAATCATCTGATTAATGCTGCCAATTAAAGACTGAGCTCCCTCCTCCATTAACTTGCTGATACACCCTTGACATCGGGGTTTGAGTAGGTAGCTTTTTCTTACACACAGCACATGCCCCTCTACTTTACCCTGGAGGTCTTCCTAAAAGACTCCTTAGATGCCCAAGTAAATAAACATGACACCATGAGCATTATTAAAAAAAGATTCATGCTGGGACATAACCCCTCTTACCCCACCCTTGTACCGATGTATCACTAGTGGTTTCAGTGCACTGAGACTGCTCATTGTTCACATAGCAAACACCAGATAGAATGGAGGAACAGCCACTTTTTTTTCCATTCAGCATGTCAGAACGCCGAGTGGGCTTTTCTCCTCTGTATGCGCAAGTCGGCTCCCTCCCCTTCCGATGCACAGTGCATCCACACGCGGGCCGGCGGCTGAACATGCGAACACACCCGCAGAGGTTCGCAGGAGTTCAGGAAGGCTGGAACCACCCCCAGGACCCGGGAAGGAGAACGGAAGGGGTAGGGAGAGAGAATGGAGCCCAGACTTCAGCAGAGGCTACTAAAGGTGTCTTATGCCGCATGGGGTAACTCTCCTCACACTATCATCATAGCCAGGCCCCCGACAGCTCCATCTTCATCTTATTTCCAGCAGATCCAATTCTCTCATGCCCCTTAGGACAGGAAACATAACTGGAGGTAGAGGGGATGATCCCTCTTTTAAAGGCAATTCTGTTTCCTGTCCTGAGGAGTGGGAGGTGGTGTCTTCAGGGGTGCTGTCATAGACAAAAGAAAATGTAGAAGAGATTTCAGAATTTTACTTTTTGGCACAATTTCCTTTGTAATCAACTTTTTCCAGTAACAAAGCCAGGGTTAACAGCCAAACAAAACTTAATATTTATTGCCCTCATTCTGTAGTTTACAGAAACACCCCATATGTGGTCATAAACTGCTGTACAGGCACACGACAAGGAGCAGAAGGAAAGGAACTCCATATGGTTTTTGGAGGGAAGATTTCACTGGGATAATTTTAAGTTGCCATGTTACATTTGAAGAACCCCTGATGCACCCCTAGAGTAGAAACTACAAAACGTGACCCCATTTTGGAAACTACGGGATAAGGTGGCAGTTTTGTTGGTACTATAAATGATTTTTGGTTGCTGTATATTACACTTTTTATGAGGCAAGGTCACATTTTTATACAGCAGGTTGTATCTATATTCTGAGAGCCATATTTTTTTTATTTTTTTTGTGTGCGATTTTTTTTGGTGGGATGAGAGGACAGTTTGATTGGTACTATTTTAGAGTGCGTATGACTTTTTTATCACTTGGTATTACACTTTTTGAGAAGTAAGGTGACAAAAAAAATAGCCTTTTCTTTTACACCATTTTTTAATTAATTTTTTAGGGTATTTACCTGAGGGGTTAGGCCATGTGATATTTTAATAGACATGGTTGTTACAGACACAACGATACCCAATATGTATACTTTTTCTTATTTTTTACGTTTTACACAGCATTTTTGAAACAAAAAAAAAAAATGATTGTGTGTCTCCATAGTCTGGGAGCCATAGCTTTTTAATTTTTTGCCCAATTGTTTAAAGTAGCTAATTTTTTGCAGGATAAGGTAATGGGTTGATTGGTACTATTTTGGGGGGCATACACCTTTTTGATCGCTTCGTGTTGCACTTTTGTGATATAAGGTGACAAAAAAAAGGATTGTTTTAGTACAGTTTTTACTTTATTTGTTCTACCACGTTACAGGGTCGATCATGTGATATTTTTGTAGAGCCGGTTGTTATGGACTCGGCAATACCCTATGTGTCTGTTTTTAACAATTTTATGTGTTTTATTTTGAGATTTTTTTTTAATATAAAAAAAACACTTTTTTGTTTACTTTTTTAAACTTTCTATTTTTGTCCCACTCTGTGACTTCAACTTCTGGGGTCTGATCCCCTGTGAAATGCATTACAATACAACCTGATTTTATGCTGACAGCCTGCCTGTGACACCCAGCCTAAGAGCTGGATCTCACAGGCTTCCGTAGTAGGCAAACTCTCATGTCTATGAAAGGCATCAGACTTGCCTTCTCTGCCATCGGGTACACGCCACTGCAGCACGGGGACCCAATGGGGAAGTGGAGTGCACCTGTTCCCTCCGCAAGCCGCGGCCGCATACAAAGGGTCAACACTCCGGCATCTGTGTTTTCACTGATGCCGGTGTATGCAAGCAGGGGACTGTCTGTCAGTGACTACTGGGTCTGTGACGCTGATCAGGGGTAAACTGATGAAAATAAGCAAGTCAGATGGGAAAATGTTCTGTTTTTACTTAGTTAAATAATAATTCTGCACACTAATGGATGCCTAATAATTCTGCACACAGATATTCTCCCAAGAAAGCCAAAACCTCACTTTTACGGCTCATGCACACGGCCGTTGTTTTGGTCCCCATCCGAGCCGCAGTTTTTGTAGCTTGGATGCAGACCCATTAACTTCAATAGGGCCGCAACAGATGCGAACAGCACTCCGTGTGCTGTCCGCATCCGTTGCTCCGTTCCGTGGCCCGCAAAAAAAAGAAAAATTGTCCTACTCTTGTCAGTTTTGCAGACAAGAATATGCAGTCATATTAATGGCTGTCCGTGCTGTTCCGCAAATTGTGGAACGCACACGGATGCCATGCGTATTTTGCGGATCAGCATTTTGCAGACCGCAAAACACAACGGTCTTGTGCATGAGACCTTACTTTCATAAATTTTCAGTTTGAGGTTTATTAACATTTTGCATTGATAGACAGCATTGAAATTGTGTAATAAAACGAATTCACAAAAATTAAACGTGCAAATTAACTACCTCCCGACCGCCTAACGCACAGATGCGTCCGGGAGGCGGTCGATTCATTCATCCTGGACGCATCCGTGCGTCATCACGCGAGACGCGAGATTTCGGTCTGAGCCGGCCCGCGCATGCGCATCGTGGGCCGGCAAAAGTTGAATAACCATTTCGTCACCAGCCTGCCAGCCAATGATCGTGGCTGGCAGGCTGGCGATTTTTAAAATCTCAAATCAGAAGCCATGGAACACATTATATTTGCAAATATAATGTGTTAAATGGCTTCCCTGCTCTTCTGCTGTTCTTTTTGGTCGGTTGGTTCTAGCAGAGGAGCAGGCATCACAGTAAGTAGCACCAAATACCACACATAGCCCCAGATCACCCCCCTGCACCCCAATTAACCACTTGATCACCACTTCTTGCCCCTGTCTATCACTAGTGAAAGGGAAAAAAGTGATCAGTGTAAACTGTCACTTTTTTTTTTCAATAGTATTGACTGTTAGGCTTTAGGGATAGTTTAGGCCCCTTGGTTAGGTAGTTTAGCGATCGTTTAGCACCTAGCCCACCACACCGCAGTCACTTTTTCACTGTCAGATCTATAATAGTATTCACCTTAGTTCACCCTCCTCCCAAAAACGCAGTGTTTGCCCGATCAGGCCTGATCGGTCGCCCACACGTGCATTCACCCACGCCCGCCCCGCCGCAGTGACAAAAACATTTTTTGGGGGGATCACTGCACAATCACTTTACAAGCGCTGCGGCGATAAAAAAATCTGTTTTGATATTTTTATCAGTTTTAAATTTTTTTATCAACCGCAGCGGCCTCCGGTACTTCGCTAGCCTCCCATTTGTAAGACAGGCTTGCTTTTTTTCTTGGGTAGTCTCAGGGAATACCCCTAAATTTAGTAGCCCAACTGTCAAACAGGGGGTATTCTTCTGAAGAGGCCTACAGGCTTCTGACCCAGTCGGATGAGGAATGGGAACCCTCATCTGATGAATCTAGCGGGTCAGAATATGAACCTGAAGAAAGCAGTGGCAGTTTGACTCAAAGTTCGGACGAGGAGGTTGAGGTCCCTGATAGCACCAGGCGTACCCGGCACCGTGTCGCTAGACCACAGGTTGCGCAGGATCCGCTTCAAGAGCAGCATAGTGGGGCTGGCGCTGTCGGATTACATGGTGAGGTATACACCAGCAGTGCAGCCTATCCTGGTCCTAGTACCAGCACTGCCGTACAACATGGTGAAGTGACGAGCACCAGAAGGGCAGTTGAAGCTGGTACGGTGGCATGTGCAGTAGTTACCCCGTCGCAGCCACCGCACAGACAGGCCCGTAGAGCCCCTAGAATCCCTGAGGTGCCAGGAAACCCTGATTGGCAGTCCCCAAATTCAGCCGCACCTGTAGTTCCCCCTTTCACTGCCCAGTCTGGAGTTCAGGTTGAGACAGCTCAGATCGGTTCGGCCCTGGGATTTTTTGAGCTGTTCTTGACTGCAGAGCTCTTGGACTTAGTTGTGGCAGAAACAAATCGATATGCCACTCAATTTATATCCGCCGGGAAGCTTTTATGCCCAGCCTATCCGGTGGAAACCAGTCCAAGTTTCCGAAATTAAAACTTTTCTGGGCCTTCTCCTCAACATGGGTCTAACCAAAAAGCATGAATTTCGGTCATATTGGTCCACAAACCCAATTCATCACATGCCCATGTTCTCTGCTGCTATGTCTAGGACACGATTTGAGACCATCCTGCGTTTCCTGCACTTTAGCGACAACACCACCTCCAGTCCCAGAGGCCACCCAGCTTTTGACCGGCTACACAAAATTCGGCCCCTCATAGACCACTTCAACCAGAAATTTGATTTCTATACCCCTGAGCAAAACATCTGTGTAGACGAGTCACTAATACATTTTACCGGGCGCCTTGGCTTCGAACAATACATCCCAAGCAAGCGCGCCCGGTATGGGGGTCAAATTGTATAAGCTCTGTGAAAGGGCCACAGGCTATACCCACAAATTTTGTGTCTATGAGGAAAAAGATCAGACCCTGGAGCCGGTCGGTTGCCCTGACTACCTGGGGAGCAGTGGGAAGAAAGTCTGGGACTTGGTGTCACCCTTATTTGGCAAGGGGTACCATCTTTATGTGGACAATTTCTACACAAGTGTGGCCCTCTTCAGGCATTTGTTTCTAGAATAGATTGGCTGCTGTGGCACCGTGCGAACAAGTTGCGCGGGCTTCCCCCAACGGCTCATTACCACCCGTCTTGCAAGGGAGGAAAGGGCTGCATTGTGTAACCAAGAACTGCTCGCAGTGAAATGGAGAGACAAGCGTGACGTTTACATGCTCTCCTCCATTCACATAGACACGACAATCCAAATTGAGGGAGCAACCAGAGTCATTGAAAAGCCCCTCAGTCCACGACTATAACCTTCACATGGGAGGGGTGGACTTCAATGACCAGATGTTGTTTCCGTATTTAGTTTCCCGCAGAACCAGACGCTGGTATAAGAAGGTGTCTGTATATTTAATTCAATTGGCTCTGTATAATAGTTTTGTTCTCTACAATAAGGCTGGGAGAACACGATCCTTCCTCAAATTTCAGGAAGAGATCATAGAGAGCCTCCTGCACCCAGGAGGTTCCGTGGCCCCATCCACCAGTGTAGTTAGCCGTCTACACGAGCGACATTTCCCCAATGTCGTTGCTGGTACCTCAACCCAACCGTCACCCCAAAAAAGATGTTGTGTCTGTAGCAGGAGTGGAATAAGGCGTGACACCCGCTATTTCTGTCCTGACCACCCTGCCCTATGCTTAGAGGAGTGTTTCCGGAAGTACCACACACAGGTACACCTAGCATAGGGATCACATCTCAGAGGACAGGCACACAGGGATATTATGGCCCATTCACACACAGCTGCTGCAAACCTCTCCTTTCACCTGGGACAAAGTGCATAATGCACCTCGCCACATCTTTGGGCGATTTGCGCTTTGCACATTGTTCCACGGGGAAGGAGAGGTTTTTCCTATAAAGGCAAAAAAAAAAAAAAAAAACAGTAAGCAAAAAATTTTATGTTCAGTTCCAAAAGTTAAATAAAGTTTATATGTTCTGTTCAAAGGTTATTATAAAGTTAATAAAATTTATTGCGTTGCGGCCAGTTTTTTTTTTTTTTTTTAACCTTCCAAGTGGACCAACCGATCGACTAGCTGCAGCACTGATGTGCATTCTGACAGAAGCACTGTGCTGCTGTCAGATTACACAAAAGTCGGTGTATGCGGCGCTGCAAGACGAGATTTCTCCTCTGCAGTAAAAGATACGTTTGCCGAGGCATATGAGCTGAGGAGGCGGCGGTGTTCATATGCTTTGGCAAACACTTTGTATATAAAAAAATAAAATAAAAAATCCAGGCAATGATTTATTCATCCACATCGATTGATGTGAATGGAGAAATCGGGTTTGCCAGGGCATACGAGCTAAGTGGGTATGGATGTTGGGCGGAGCTCTTATGTCCTGGCAGACGCCTTTCCCCTTTTTTTTTTTTGGCAAAGATTTTTTCATCCACATTGATCGATGTGAATGAAGAAATCTGTGCTGTTCATTTTTTTCTTTCAGTCCAGAGGTTGAACGGAAAAAAAAACAAAAAAAACCTGTATGCTCAATATAAGGAGAATAGCAGAAACTCCTAATGCTGGCCATAAATGTAATGATTGCGGAGACCCTCAAATGCCAGGGCAGTACAAACACCCCACAAATGACCTCATTTTGGAAAGAAGACACCCCAAGGTATTCACTGACGGGCATATTGAGTCCATGAAAGATTAAAATTTTTGTCCCAAGTCAGCAGAAAGTGAGACTTTGTGAGAAAAAACAAACAAAAAAAAAATTTCCGCTAACTTATGCCCAAATTCTTTTTTCGATGAACTCGCCAGGCCCCTCATTGAATACCTTGGGGTGTCTTCTTTCCAAAATGGGGTCACATGTGGGGTATTTATACTGCCCTGGCGTTTTAGGGGCTATAAAGCGTGAGAAGAAGTCTGGGATCCAAATGTCTAAAAATGCCCTCCTAAAAGTAATTTGGGCATCTAGGCTGCAAAAAAGTGTCACACATGTGGTATCGCCGTACTCAGGAGAAGTTGGGGAATGTGTTTTGGGGTGTCATTTTATATATACCTATGCTGGGTGAGAGAAATATCTTGGTCAAATGCCACCTTTGTATAAAAAAATGGGAAAAGTTGTCTTTTGCCGAGATATTTCGCTCACCCAGCATGGGTATATGTAAAATGACACCCCAAAACACATTCCCCAACTTCTCCTGAGTATAGCGATACCAGATGTGTGACACTTTTTTGCAGCTTTGGTGGGCAAATGGGCCCACATTCCAAAGAGCACCTTTAGGATTTCACAGGGCATTTTTAACAGATTTTGATTTTAAACTACTTCTCACGCATATGGGCCCCTAAAATGCCAGGGCAGTATAACTACCCTACAAGTGACCACATTTTGGAAAGAAGACACCCCAAGGTATTCTGTGAGGGGCATGGTGAGTTCCTAGAATTTTTTATTTTTTGTCACAAGCTAGCGAAAAATGATGATTTTTCTTTTTTTCTTTTTACAAAGTCTCATATTCCACTAACTTGTGACAAAAAATAAAAACTTCCATGTACGCACTATGCCCATCACGAAATACCTTGGGGTGTCTTCTTTCCAAAATGGGGTCACTTGTGGGGTAGTTATACTGCCCTGGCATTTTAGGGGCCCAAATGCATGCAAAGTAGTTTGAAATCAAAATCTGTAAAAAATGACCGGTGAAATCCGAAAGGTGCTCTTTGGAATGTGGGCCCCTTTGCCCACCTAGGCTGAAAAAAAGTGTTACACATGTGGTATCGCCGCACTCAGGAGAAGTTGGGGAATATGTTTTGGGGTGTCATTTTACATATACCCATGCTGGGTGAGAGAAATATCTCGGCAAAATACAACTTTTCCTATTTTTTTATACAAAGTTGGCATTTGACCAAGATATTTCTCTCACCCAGCATGGGTATATGTAAAATGATACCCCGAAACACATTCCCCAACTTCTCCAGAGTACGGCGATACATGTGCGACACTTTTTTGCAGCCTAGGTGGGCAGCCTAGGTGGGCTTTGGCCCACATTCCAAAGAGCACCTTTTGGATTTCATAGGCCATTTTTTACAAATTTTGATTGTAAACTACTTCTCACGCATTTGGGCCCCTAAAATGCTAGGGCAGTATAACTACCTTACAAGTGATCCCATTTTGGAAAGAAGACACCCCAAGGTATTTTGTGATGGGCATAGTGAGTTCATGGAAGTTTTTATTTTTTGTCACAAGTTAGTGGAATATGAGACTTTGTAAGAAAAAAAAAAATAATCATCATTTTCCGCTAACTTGTGACAAAAAATAAAAAGTTCTATGAACTCACTATGCCCATCAGCGAATACCTTAGGGTGTCTACTTTCCGAAATTGGGTCATTTGTGGGGTGTTTGTACTGTCTGGCCATTGTAGAACCTCAGGAAACATGACAGGTGCTCAGAAAGTCAGAGCTGTTTCAAAAAGCGGAAATTCACATTTTTGTACCATAGTTTGTAAATGCTATAACTTTTACCCAAACCAAACCATTTTTTTTTTTAATCAAAGACATGTAGAACAATAAATTTAGCGAAAAATGTATATTTGGATGTCGTTTTTTAAAAAAATGTTACAACTGAAAGTGAAAAATGTCATTTTGTGGCAAAAATTTCATTAAATTTCGATTAATAACAAAAAAGGTAAAAATGTCAGCAGCAATGAAATACCACGAAATGAAAGCTCTATTAGAGCTAATAGAGAAGAAAAGGAGGTAAAATATATTTGGGTGGTAAGTTGCATGACCGAGCAATAAACGGTGAAAGTAGTGTAGTGCAGAAGTGTAAAAAGTGGTCTTGTCATTAAGGGTGTTTCAGCTAGGGGGGCTGAAGTGGTTAAATTGTGCACACAGTGTGTTGAGTGTGTGTTTACACAGTGAGGAACAGAAGTATTTGAACACCCTGCGATTTTGCAAGTACTCCCACTTAGAAATCATGGAGGGGGCCTGAAATTCACATTGTATGTGCATTTCCACTCAGACGGAATAAAACAGAAATTCAGGAAATCAAATTGTATGATTTTTACCGCTTGCCGCCACGCTAACGCCGGAAGGCGTCATTGCGGCGGCTCTCCCAGGCTACACTAACGCCGATTGGCGTCATCCCGCGTGAGCAGAGATTTCCTGTGAACGCGCGCACACAGGCACGCGCGTTCACAGGAACGGAAGGTAAGCGAGTGGATCTCCAGCCTGCCAGCGGCGACCGTTCGCTGGCAGGCTGGAGATGTGATTTTTTTTTAACCCCTAACAGGTATATTATACCTGATATACCTGCTACCTGGTCCTCTGGTGGTCCCTTTTGTTTGGATCGACCACCAGAGGACACAGGTAGCTGTGTAAAGTAGCACCAAACACCACTACACTACACCCCCCCCTGTTACTTATTAACCCCTTATGAACCCCTGATCACCCCATATAGACTCCCTGATCACTTCCCTGTCATTGATCACCCCCCTGTCATTGATCACCCCCCTGTAAGGCTCCATTCAGACACCCGTATGTGTTTTACGGATCCATGGATCGGATCCGCAAAACACTTACGGTCGTCTGAATGGAGCCTTACAGGGGGGTGATCAGGTAGTCTATATGGGATGATCACCCCCTGTAAGGCTCCATTCAGACGTCTGTATGTGTTTTACGGATCCACGCATCTATGGATCGTATCCGCAAAACACATACGGACGTCTGAATGGAGCCTTACAGGGGGGTGATCACCCCATATACACTCCCTGATCACCCCCTGTCATTGATCACCCCCCCGTAAGGCTCCATTCAGACGCCCGTATGTGTTTTACGGATCCACGCATCCATGGATCGGATCCACAAAACGCATACGGACGTCTGAATGGAGCCTTACAGGGGGGTGATCACCCCATATACACTCCCTGATCACCCCCTGTCATTGATCACCCCCCTGTAATGCTCCATTCAGACATTTTTTTGGCCCAAGTTAGCAGAAATATATATTTTATTTCTTACAAAGTCTCATATTCCACTAACTTGTGTCAAAAAATAAAATCTCACATGAACTCACCATACACCTCACGGAATCCTAATGCGTAAATATTTTTAGACATTTATATTCCAGACTTCTTTTCACGCTTTAGGGCCCCTAAAATGCCAGGGCAGTATAAATACCCCACATGTGACCCCATTTCGGAAAGAAGACACCCCAAGGTATTCCGTGAGGGGCATATTGAGTCCAGGAAAGATTGACATTTTTGTCCCAAGTTAGCGGAAAGGGAGACTTTGTGAGAAAAAAAAAAAAACACTTTCCGCTAACTTATGCCAAAAAAAATGTTTCTATGAACTCGCCATGCCCTTCATTGAGTACCTTGGGGTGTCTTCTTTCCAAAATGGGGTCACATGTGGGGTATTTATACTGCCCTGGCTTTTTAGGAGCCCGAAAGCGTGAGAGTGCAAAAAAGTGTCACACGTGTTTTGGGGTGTCATTTCACATATACCCATGCTGGGTGAGATAAATATCTCGTCAAAAGACAACTTTTCCCATTTTTTTATACAAAGTTGGCTTTTTTTTTAAATTAATTAATTTTTTTATTTTATTGATTATAGTACAAAATTCATATCCATATAACATTTATAATATCATAAATCCTTAAGTCCGTAGGTTTCTAATTTATAAACATGGTTAATAATAATTTCATACAAATACCCATGCTTATGGGGATAATACAAGTCGAATGGAAATCTCACTTGCTGAGAGGAGAGCGGGATTCGCCCGACATCAATAGCCCAATACGGCAAACACACACAACATCTCAATGTCGGAAGGTCCCGCCATCCTCCAGCATTCCTAGATACTCCAATGCTCAGATGTAGCTTTACATCCGTCACCAATTACAATGCACATAGAAAAACCGGACTAATAAGATCATCCCCAGCCCTACCCACCTATCCCCCCCCCCCCCCACTTTGCAGGGGAAAAAAAAATATATATAAAAAAAAAAAAATAAGATGCGGTTCTTGGAGAGGATTTCACTCTCTAATTTAAATGAAGCCCAAATAGAATATTTGGAGACGGAGTTATCTCTTTCGGAGCTTCAGGAGGCTCTGGGGTCTATCTCAGGGAGCTCATCGCCAGGGATGGATGGCCTCCCATATGAGGTTTACCATAAGTATAGTGATGTGATTCTTCCTCAGCACATAATTTTAATCACACTGTCGTACAATTCAATATTTTGCACAAAATATATGTGAGACCTATGTGGTTATACAGGAGAGGACTTAGAGTCTCCTCTGACTGCCCACGTTGTGGCGACTCCGAGGCAGATCATCTACATCTGTTCTGGGACTGTCCAATGGTGAGCAGCTATTGGAGATCGGTCCAAATTAACTTGGCTCGTAAACTTAACATTGTTATTCCTCTGTCCCCCAGGATATGGGTCCTGGGAGACTTATCGGAGGTTAATTATCAACCTATAAAACGCCAATTATTGATTAAGGTGATGTTTTTGGCCAGGCTTCTTGTTTCTAGACTATGGTTTTGCTCTTCTGCTCCAGACTGTAACAACTGGTTGGCTCTGGTCGAGAAAGTGAAAATCTATGAGAGGATTTTGTATAAACAAAGAGGATCCTACTTAAAGTGGGGCAAACTGTGGGAAGACTGGGACATGGCTAATTAATTAATCTAGAATTTCCTTCTTTATTATACATATATTCTTTATTTTTTTTACAAAGTTGGCATTTGATCAAGATATTTATCTCACTCAGCATGGGTATATGTAAAATGACACCCCAAAACACATTCCCCAACTTCGCCTGAGTACGGCGATACCACATGTCTGACACTTTTTTGCAGCCTAGGTGGGCAAAGGGGCACACATTCCAAAGAGCACCTTTCGGATTTCACCGGTCATTTTTTACAGATTTTGATTTCAAACTTCTTCTCACACATCTGGGCCCCTAGAATGCCAGGGCAGTATAACTACCCCACAAGTGACCCCATTTTGGAATGAAGACACCCCAAGGTATTTTGTGATGGGCATAGTGAGTTCATGGAAGTTTTTTTTTTTTTTTTTTTGTCACAAGTTAGTGGAATATGAGACTTTGTAAGAAAAAAAAATAAATCATCATTTTCCGCTAGCTTGTGACAAAAAATAAAAAGTTCTATGAACTCACTATGCCCATCAGCGAATACCTTAGGGTGTCTACTTTCCAAAATGGGGTCACTTGTGGGGGTTTTCTACTGTCTGGGTATTGTAGAACCTCAGGAAACATGACAGGTGCTCAGAAAGTCAGAGCTGAGTATGGACGCCTGAGGCTGCTGCTCCGTACACAGATCACCTCTGAAGCACTTTATTAGTGAGCTGGCACACCGATCATGGTTAAAATCGGAGGCCCAAGGACCGGAGAGCACTCAGCTCCAGACAGAAAGAATCCCACCACGGGAGAGATGGACAAATTTATAAAAAAGGCGGCGACGCTGCATGTCTCAAGGGAGCCCAAGATGGCGCCGACTCCCACTCGCGCCCCGCGTCCTAAACATGCAGATCTCCTAGACCAGGCTACAGGAGGAGAAGATGAAAGTGCGGACGACCTTCCGATATCTCGCTCCTTTCTGAGAGAGCTCTTATCCTCCTCCCTAACGACAGCCCTGGAGCCTCTGAGCTCCGATCTTGCGGCCATTAAACAGGACATATCCCAAGTTGGTAGCCGGGTGGAGACGCTTGAAAGCACACAAGAGGCCATCATCAGACATCAATCTGCAGTTTCTCAGCGGTTCCTGAGTTTGCAGCATAAGATGAACAGCCTCTGCAACTCCCTGGAAGACCAGGAAAATAGAGGTAGGAGGAATAACTTGCGCTTCCGTGGGATCCCTGAAACGGTGGAGGCAGGAGATGTCCCAAGCACTGTGGTGCAGATTTGTATGTCTCTCCTGGGCCCAGATACGGTCCACGAATTCACCCTTGAGAGAGCACACCGCGCTTTGAGGCCTAAACCCCCTTCCACAGCCCCACCAAGGGACGTCATTTGCAAGTTTCTGAGCTTCCCGGTTAAAGAGGCAGTTATTAATAAAGCCCGCCATTCGGACAAAGTGAGCTGGAACGGCCATGACATCCAAATATTCCAGGATCTAGCTCAGTCCACATTGGATAAAAGAAGAGCCCTCGGTCCCCTTACCAGATTATTGAGAGACCGTAAGATCCCCTACAGGTGGTCCTTTCCCTTTGGACTTATATTCTCTTGTGAGGGTCGCAGATTTACAATATCCAACCATGCGGATCTGGATCCGGTCTACAATCATCTACAGATTGATCCATTGGAGATAGAAAACTGGGACCCCATCCAGGACTTTTCTGACCTCCCTGACATTCCTCAACCAGGCGTTTGGGAGCGCCAGCGTACCCCAAAGCGTCACAGAAGCCCCAAGAACCCAAGAAGATCCACATCCAGAAGATTGCCTATGGTCAACTGATCCTATTCATCTATGTCCAATCGGACATGCCAGTCCTTTATTTTTCCCCCACTAGTATTTCTCAGGCTTGACTATGCCTGATACTTTACTGTTCATAACGGGTTTATTACCGTATTGTTATTCAGTTAACGTTCTTGTTTTAGGATGTATAATGACCTGCGGCTCCTTTAAACGTTCCGCAGAAATGTACAATGACACATGTTTGTTCATACTCCACAGCACGTCTGACTTGAAGCCTTTCTTGGTGGGAGATGGCGGAGCGGTCCTTTTCAGATCTTAAGGTAAATGGAAGATATACAAATGACCTCTTATAATGTAAAAGGTCTTAACGCTCCTTCCAAGCGCTGCCAAATCTTGTCAGACTTGAAGAAGATGGGCTGTTCCATCGCCTTCCTCCAAGAGACGCACTTTAGGGTGAACCACTTCCCAAATCTGTCCCACTCCTGCTTTCCTATTTGGTATCACTGTGGTACGAACTCGTCTGCATCCAGAGGAGTTAGTATTGGTTTTAATAGGAACATTCCTTTCACCTATATGGATCAAATTTTAGATCCTGAGGGCAGATTTATTCTTTTAAAAGGTCGTATATCCAATCAGATTTATACCTTTATTAATTTGTATGCTCCAAATGTCAATCAGATCGCGTGGATACAGAAGATTCCTAAGATGATCGACCATTTTAGAGAAGGGGTGATCGTTATGGGTGGAGATTTCAACCTTGCTTTGATCCCCTCTGAGGACTCATCCTCCAAAAAATCTGCTCTGTCAAATAAAGCCTTATGCAAACTGAGGAAATCTTTTCATGAGCGCCGTCTGATTGACGTTTGGAGATCCCTGAACCCCACAACTAGGGATTTTACTTTTTTCTCGAACCCTCACAGTTCATACCAACGTTTGGACTATCTTATGATCTCAGCTGACCACATTCAATTGTGCCCTAAAGCCCAAATTGGCTCCATTAGCATTTCCGATCATGCCCCCATATGGATTAACGTCCTCACGCCTGACAGGCCAGTCACCTCCTATAAATGGAGGCTTAATGAGACGTTGATCCAATCTCCTGAGAACAAAGAAAAAGTCCTCAACTGGTTAAATGACTTCTTCTCAACCAATAATACCCCTGGTATACACCCCTATATTTTGTGGGACACCCATAAGGCTTTCATTCTAGGCCAACTCATAAGCCTAGGTGCGTACACTAAAAAATTGAGACTAGCTCGTGTTGACTCTCTTCTCAAAAACATCAGGGAGATTGAGACCCTCCACAAGAGATCCCTATTAGACTCCCACATGAAAAAACTTACACTTCTCAGGAGAGAATTAAAAAACCTTCTGAACGCTCAATCGGCTAAATTTTTCCTCCACGCACAATTTAAATATTTTGCCCACGGGGACAAGGTGTCCAAATTTATGATGTCCAGGATTAAGAAGAGGAAAGCCCAAAGTTTCATTTGCAAAATACGCAACAAAGAGGGGGATTTACTCCACAAAACTGAAGAAATAACTAGCAGGTTCTCCGAATTTTACCGCTCTTTATACAACCTCCCCCCTCAGGAGGAGCCCTCCACTAACGTTACACATCAAAATTCAACAAACATCCCTGCCCAGGACTATACTACCCCAGAATTTATATGTCAGGACCCAATTAAACTCTTTCTCCGCTCTTTAGATTTGCCCCGATTGACCGACGCTCACATTAACTCCCTAAACTCCCCATTTACTAGTGAGGAACTGTTCCTAGCTGTTAAACGACTCCCAAAGGGTAAGGCCCCTGGCCCTGACGGATTCCCAGTGCTGTATTATCGCTCATTTCAATCCGCCCTACTACCACACTTACTCAACGTTTGTAATCGGACCCTACAGGGTGACCCTCTCTCCCAGGAGATGGCAAAGGCTAACATCTCTATTATCCCTAAGGAGGGCAAGGACCCCACGGACTGCGGTAACTACCGCCCTATATCTCTATTAAATTTGGACTTAAAACTCCTGGCTAAGCTATTGGCTAATCGTCTCGCCCCCATCCTTCCCCACCTCATCCACAGAGATCAAACAGGCTTTATCAAAGGGCGAGAGGGGAAGGACAATACAGCCAGAGTCCTAAATGTTTTGCTCCATGCCTCAAAACATCACCTCCCTCTAGTCTTGGTCAGCACCGATGCCTAAAAAGCCTTCGACCGAGTACAATGGAAATATATGTATAGCACTATGGAACACTTTGGGATTCCTAAAACCTTTATAAGTTCTATTCAAGCGATGTACACTAACGCTTCGGCATCGGTGCTGATCAATAACACTATTTCCTATCCTTTTCCCATAAACAATGGAACTAGGCAGGGGTGTCCTTTGTCCCCCTTAATTTTTGTATTGGTTTTAGAACCCCTCCTCTCTCTCATACGTAGTGAAAGCACTATTAAAGGGCTGAAATTGGGTGATCAGGAACACAAAATAGCTGCCTTCGCCGATGACCTTCTTATAATGTCATCTAATCCCGACGAATCTCTTAAAAGTATATATTCCATCTTGGAAAAATTTAGTCTCCTTTCCAACTTCAAAATCAACATGAAAAAATCCCACATTTTAAGTATTGGGCCACACCAGAAACAAAAAAATGCCTTGGTCCTTTCCTCCCCCTTTAATTGGGACTCACCCTATTTAACTTATTTAGGAGTTAAGATCCATCCCGATATTACATCTTTATTCAAGCTAAACTATACCCACCTGCTTGGATCTATTAAAAACCAACTGGCAACCTTGAACCCACCCTTACTGTCTTGGTTTGGACGGAAGAACATGGTCACGTCCCTCGTCCTACCTAGACTGACATACCTGCTCCAGGTACTCCCCATTCCAATACCAAACTCCTTCTTTCACTCGCTGGGTCAACACATACGCTCTTTCATATGGAACGGTAAAAAGGCAAGGATCAACGTTAATACCCTTCAGAGGTCTAGAACCCAAGGTGGAATTGGCCTCCCTAACCCCTCAACATACAACAGAGCCATACTTCTCTCTAGAGCCCTAGATTGGTATAGAAACCCCATGCATAAATCCTGGGTTGAAATGGAGACTCCTCCTTATCTCCAAAATCTAAGGGTCTTGTTAGTAAACCCCCACCATGATCTGTCACCTACCGTCAAACATAATCTACTCGTATCATCTACACTTGGGACATGGAAATGGTTTCAGAACTCTGAATGGGGTTTCCCATCTCCCTCCCCGCTTATCCAAATCAGAGATGTGTTGGGCTTGGCACCCTTGGAGCTTAGACAAAGCGTTCCTAAAAGTTTACGATCCTCGGATGTGCCAATAATCTCCATCTTATTAATGAACGAGGAGGGGACGGTCAGCAGAGAATCCCTCGTCTCTTCTCTTCCAGAAGTAGCATCCTACCCCCTCATGCTCTCATTTTTGATGACTTACATCAATAAACATATACCAATTAGCTCTCTCATTAGACCTCTCACTTGGTTTGAGAGCCTTATCCTTAACCCGTCTCCCCCGAGGAAGATCATATCTCAATTATATAAATACCTCAACACGGTAATCCTACCTCCCAAACCTAGCTTTATAACCTTGTGGGAAAGGGACCTAGGCACTCACTTCACATGCAAGGACCAATACAATCTGTTTACTATACCTCACACCTCCTCGAGATGTACCAGGATCCAGGAAAATGGGTATAAGGTACTAACCAGATGGTACAAGACGCCTACAGTAGCACGGCCTCCGACACTTGTTGGAGATGTGGAGTGGAACGGGGAACAATGTTTCACATCTGGTGGGACTGCCCCCTGATCCTTGACTGGTGGACTACCATTTTCAAGGAATGCAACAGAATTTGCAAATCAAATATTACCCCCTCACCAGTACTGGCTCTACTGCGGCTTCATACTGCCCACGGCACGAAACTCCCTCCCATATTCAAGATCTTGATTATTGCTGCCCGGCTCCTAATCCCTACTTATTGGTTGTCCCCTAACGTTCCTTCTGTGGAACATTGGTCTAATAAAGTGGATTCAATATATAGGCTCGAGGAAATTGCTGCTTGGGAAAAGTGGAGATCCTATAGAAATTTTCAGGGATAGTCTTATTCTCATTGCTCTACCGTGCATTATCTCTCATGATGGTGGTACTTCTCTTGCTTACGTGCTTAACATTTATGCTTCATACAATTTTAGCATTGTTTGTATACATCCTTTGTTGTAGTTTTATTGCTTATTGATTATTGTGCGCCTTGAAACAATCCATGTAACACAATCTATGTGTAACGGGAACTCATTTCCCTCTTTCCTTTTCAATGAACCAATGCGATTGTAACTGATATTTATATCGCAATAAAGCTTTTGAAAAAAAAAATTTAAAAAAAAGTCAGAGCTGCTTCAAAAAGCGGAAATTCACACATTTTTGTACCATAGTTTGTAAAAGCTATAACTTTTACCCAAACCATTTTTTTTTTACCCAAACATTTTTTTTTCTCAGACATGTTGAACAATAAATTTAGCAAAAAATGTATAAATGTCTTTTTCTTGCAAAATTTTACAACTGAAAGTGAAAAATGTCATTTTTTTGCAAAAAAATAGTTACATTTCGATTAATAACAAAAAAAGTAAAAATGTCAGCAGCAATGAAATACCACCAAATGAAAGCTCTATTAGTGAGAAGAAAAGGAGGTAAAATTCATTTGGGTGGTAAGTTGCATGACCGAGCAATAAATTGCTAAATTTGTGGAGTGCCGATTTGTAAAAAAAAAAAAAGGGCCTGGTCACTAGGGGGGTATAAACCTGTGGTCCTTAAGTGGTTAAAATAATTTATTTGCCTTGCACTGCTGAACATAAGTATTTGACCACCTGAGAAAATCTGTGTTAATATTTGGTACATAAGCCTTTGTTTGCAATTACAGAGGTCAAACGTTTCCTGTAGTTCTTAACCAGGTTTACACACACTGCAACAGGGATAATGGCCCACTCCTTCACACAGATCTCTAAGGTTTCGGGGATGTCGCTGAGTAACACAGTTTCAGCTCCCTGCAAATATGTTCTATTGGATTTAGGTCTGGAGACTGGGTAGGCCACTCCAGAACGTTGATATGCTTCTTAAGGAGCCACTCCTTGGTTATCGTGGCTGCGTGCTTTCGGTCGTTGTCATGTTGGAAGACCCAGCCCCGACCCATCTTCAATGCTCTGACTGAGGGAGGGAGGTTGTTGCTCAAAATCTCACAATAAATGGCCCCATTCATCCTCTCCTTAATACAGTGCAGTCGTCATGTCCCCTTCGCAGAAAAGGATCCCCAAAGCATGATGTTACCACCTCCATGCTTCACAGTAGGGATGGTGTTCTTGGGATGCAACTCATCCTTTTTCCTCAAAACACGACGAGTTAAGTTTAGACCAAAAGCTCGGGAACCATCTCTGCAATGCATGATTTAAAACCATGACGGTCTAGTGTTCTACTGACATTGACTTTAGAAACTGTGGTCCCAGCATTCTTCATGTCATTAACCAGCTCGTCCCTTGTCATTCTGGGCTGATTCCTCACCTTTCTTTTCATCAGTGATACCCCATGAGGTTAGATCTTGCAAGGAGTCATAGTCCGAGGGAGACTGACAGTCGTCTTTAGCCTATTCCATTTTCTAACAATTGTTCCAACAGTTGATCTATTTTATCCAAGCTGCTTGGCAATTGCCTGTAGCCCTTTCCAACCTTGTGGAGGTCCACAATTTTGTCTCTGGTGTCTTGACAGCTCTTTGATCTTGCCCATGGTAGTAGTTGGTGTCTGACTGACTGTGGGGTAGACCGCTGTCTTTAAAGAGCTCAGACAAGTACTATTAAGTCAGATTAATGAGTGAAGTAGAGGTAAACTTTTTAAAGGCACAGTAACAGGTCTTTGAGAATTAGAATTCTTGCTGTTTCTCAGGTGTTCAAATACTTATGTTCAGCAGTACAAGACAAATAAATTCCCCTTAGTGACCACCAATACGCCTTTTTACTGATGTAAACAAAGGGGGTTTAAGACAGATAGCTGGTGTTAATCAATAATTATATGTACCCAAAATGGTGCATTAAAAACTATAGCTTGTCCTGCAAAAAATAAGGCCTCATAAAGGTACATTGATGTTAAAACAAAAAGGTTAAAGCTCTTGGAATGCAATTTAAAAAAAAATGTGTGTGGTCACTAAGGGGGTTAAAAATCAAACAATGTGATTTCCTGAATTTTTTTAAAAATTCTGTCCCTCAGTGGGAATGTACCTACAATGTGAATTTCAGACCCCTCCATGATTTCTAAGTGGGAGAACTTGCAAAATCGGGGTGTTCAAATACTAACTGTTCCTCACTGTATATATATATATATATATATATATATATATATATATATACACATACATATACACACGTCTTCTGACTTTTGTATAATTTACTACATTATATTGTTATAATGAGCTTATTTTATTATAGACTGTGTTGTGAATCACTGTGAACACCATAGAGCGTTTGTAAATAGAATTTCCATTTATACCAGTGAAGGGCATGATAAACTAAGAAACATGCTTTACCTTTACAAATTGTGTTAATATGAATATTATAAGTCTTTACACAAGTAATACAGAGGCCAGAATTTTTTTTTATCCCTCATGTACACACTCTGTAGTATTAATTAATGCAAAGTGGAACTACAGCCTGGGCACTCTGCTCTCTATGTACCAGTCTGTAAGCCTACGCTATTTAGAATAGCTCCATTTAGAATCTTGCTGAATCTCTAACAAGACTACAGCAAATGAAAAAAATAAAAAAAACAGGCACATACATTTTTTATCAGTATACTTTAAACATACAGCAAAAATATATAGTGTGAATACAGACTACGGCCGTGTTAACACATTGCAGTTAAGCTATTTTATTTGAATACATATTTATTAACTTTTGCATAAAGCGAGTACTATTGTAGGATTGCAGCAACTGCTAAACTACTGTACAGTGAGATTAGATTATGAAAAGGTCTTTTGCATTCTGGTGAAATCTGTAGTTTGGCATTACTGTCTCTCCCGTAAAACTAATTCTAGCATGTGCAACATTTACACAATATGCATCTCTTTCTCTTTAGAGCAACTACTATTCAAAACAGTAAAACAAGAAAGTGATCATGAACATAGGACGGCATCACATACCTGGTTATCAGCATCCAATAAAAAGAGTAGACGTTTAAGCAGGACAGTTAGGTGAACAAGATGGTAAGCACTGCCAGGGCTTGACTTTACCTGCATAGAAAAACTGCACATGAGCTAAGAGGAAAATGTAAATCAAAGTACCCACCCAAACATCACAACATCTTTTGACCACTTCCATACTGAGCCATTAACGTCCCAACTGACCAAGCAAATCTGAGGTGGCATTTTATGTGGTAATAACTTTGGAACGTTTTTATTGTATTTATCCAAGCCATTCTGAGACTGTTTTCTCATGACATATCATATTTTATGTTAGTGGCAAAACAGATATTACATTTTATAAAAATAAATCTGAAATTTACAAAAAAGTTGGAAAAAGCGCAATTAAAAAAATTAGAATTTCTATGCTTTGAAAACAGATAGTGATACCGCCCAAATTGGTAATTTATTAACATTTACTGTATATCTTATTTATATTCACATAATTTTATGAATGCGATTTTAATTTCTTAGAACGTTAAAAAGGCTTGAAATTTTATAAACAGTTTAAGGGCCAATTCAGTTCTGAAGTGACTTTGAAGGACTTGCATAATAGAAACTACCCATAAATGATCTTATTTTAGAAACTACACACTCAAATTATTCAAAAATGATTTAAGAAACTTTGTAAACCCTTTAACCCCTTAAGGACCCTCCCAATTGTTTGCATCTGACATGTGTCACTTATGTGTTGATAACTTTAAAACACTTGCTTATCTAAGCCATTCTGAGACAGTTTTCTCATCACACATTGTACTTCATGACTTATGGCTTACATAATAGAAACCACCCATAAATGGCATTTTAGAAACTACATCCTCCAGGTATTCAGAACTGATTTTACAAACTTTCTAAACCCTTTAGGTGTTCCACAAGAATTAAAGGAAAATATAGATGAAATTTCAGAATTTCAGTTTTTTTTTTTGCAGATTTTCAATTTTTATCATTTTTTTCCAGTAACAAAGCAAGGGTTAACAGCCAAACAAAACTCTATGTTTTGCCCTGATTGTGTAGTTTACAGAAACACCCCACATGTGGTCGTAAACGGCTGTACGGGCACACGGCAGGTTGCAGAAGGAAAGGAGTGCAATATGGTTTTTAGAAGGCAGATTTCATTGGGATCATTTTAACCCCTTAAGGACATGGCCATATTTCACCTTAAGGACCAGACCATTTTTTGCAAATCTGACCAGTGTCACTTTATGTCTGAATAACTTTAAAACGCTTTTACTTATCCAGGCCATTCTGAGAATGTTTTTTTCCAAATTTCTATTTCTCTACTTTTATAATAGATAGTAATACCTCCAAAAATAGTTATTACTTTACATTCCCCATATGTCTACTTCATGTTTGAATCATTTTAGGAATGCCATTTTATTTTTTGGGGACGTTACAAGGCTTAGAAGTTTAGAAGCATTTTTCAGAAGATTTCTAAAATCCACTTTTTCAGGATCAGTTCAGGTCTGAAGTCACTTTGTGAGGCTTACATAATAGAAACCACCCAAAATGACCCCATTTTACAAACTGCACCCCTTAAGGTATTCAAAACGGATTTTAAAAACTGTGTTAACCCTTTAGGTGTTCCTCAAGAATTAATGGAAAATAGAGATACAATTTCTAAATTTCACCTTTTTGGCAGATTTTCCATTTAAATCATTTTTTTCCAGTTACAAAGCAAGTGTTAACAGCTAAACAAAACTCAATATTTATGGCCCTGATTCTCTAGTTTACAGAAATACTCGATATGTGGTCGTAAACAGCTGTACGGGCACACAGCAGGGCGCAGAAGGAAAGGAATGCCATACGGTTTTTGGAAGGAAGATTTTGCTGGACTGGTTTTTTGACACCATGTCCCATTTGAAGCCCCCCTGATGCACCCCTAGAGTAGAAAATGCACAAAAGTGACCCCATTTTGGAAACTATGGGATAGGGTGGCAATTTTGTTGGTACTATTTTAGGGTACATATGATTTCTGGCTGCTCTATATTACACTTTTTTTAGGCAAGGTAACAAGAAATAGCTGTTTTGGCACCATTTTTATTTTTTGTTATTTACAACATTCATCTGTAGACAGGTTAGATCATATAGATTGAAAAATCAAAATAGGCAGCACTACTACGTCAGGTTCCCCGGATGGGTGCTCTTAGCCTACAGATTCACCCAAACTATAAAACTAAACTAATATGTCAAGAAAAGGCTGGGCACTCGCAATATCTGGAGTAAGTGGTACTTTATTATTCAGACCATAAAATCTTAAAACAATAAATATGTGTAAAGACAAGTCTGGCCAGACTAAAAAGTGATAAATGATAATAAATAAATAAATAAATAAATAAATAAATAAATAAATATACAATCTGCAACACAATTGTGAAGTAAAAAAAACTTGGGTTCTCTAGTAGAACCCAATCTCTGAGGATGAGTAATAATACTTTATAGTTCTCGATCCAATATTCACATATGCTTAAATTTAACATATTTTTTATAATGTTCGTAGAAATAATCGCATGTATTACCACGACAATAAATAATCGCAATTGATTTCGAATTTGTCTATGCGGTTTATGCAATACCCACCAATAAGTCGAAACTGTGTCTTTCAGTTGTGGAGTTAAAATGTATTATTCAATTCGTACTAAAAAATCGTTTATGCCCCCATAACAATTGCTTTGATTTACCGCTATACAGTGTGTCTACTCACGAGCCAGATCGATATGGGCGGATCCCGGTGGATAGTCAGTAGCGTCCCGCGTGGTAGTTAAACCAGATCCCCCACTACTGCTTACTGACGTGAGTATCAATTTCACCAGAGGTTAGTAGTATACAATTTTTTGTAGTTTCTACTGTGATATCGAGGGCGTCTCAACTACGTGTTCTTATCGTCCACTTTGGCGAATGTAGTTGGGTCTCACTGGTGCCAGTGGCTTCTTTGTGTGTTTCTTTTTTTCTCTCAGAATGTTCGTAGCTGTGAATAACGGTGGTCTTTATGTTAAGCAGGAGGATCCAAAAACCAAACGCGTTTTGGGGCTCTAAGTGGCCCCTTCCTCAGTGGTTAAACTCTCCTCCATAATCCATATCCTTATATAGGGAATTTGTAACATACAAAACATGCAATGGATCTAGCTCCCATTAAACAATGTGATGGATTTGATGATAGCAGAAGAAAAAAGCACCGCGGCACTCACCACTGGTCACAAAGTTGTTGTTTGCAGTTTTATTTTTCAAATACACATCGTGGACGCAGACAGGACACAGGTGAATGAATTTATACTATACAACAGTGAAGGAGATGTAACATAGTAACATAGTACATAAGGCCGAAAAAAGACATTTGTCCATCCAGTTCGGCCTGTTATCCCGCAAGTTGATACAGAGGAAGACCCCTCTCTAGTAGCTATAGCCTGTAATATTATTAAGCTCCAGAAATACGTCACTGTAACTGTCACTGTTAAAAAACCATTATCATTAAATGGAGTATTTAACCACCTCCGGACCGCCTAACGCAGGATCGCGTTCCGGAGGCGACAGCTCTGCACACAGTCACGCATATATGCGTCATCTCGTGAGACGCGAGATTTCCTATGAACGCGCGCAAACAGGCGCGCGCGTTCACAGGATCGGAAGGTAAGCGAGTGGATCTCCAGCCTGCCAGCGGCGATCGTTCGCTGGCAGGCTGGAGATGCGATTTTTATAACCCCTAACAGGTATATTAGACACTGTTTTGATAACAGCGTCTAATATACCTGCTACCTGGTCCTCTGGCGGTCCCTTTTGCTTGGATCGACCACCAGGGGACACAGGCAGCTCAGTAATAAGTAGCACCAAACACCACTACACTACACCTCCCCCCTGTCACTTATTAACCCCTGATCACGCCGTATAGACTCCCTGATCACCCCCCTGTAAGGCTCCATTCAGACGTCCGTATGATTTTTACGGATCCACGGATACATGACGTCCATTCAGACGTCCGTATGTGTTTTGCGGATCCGATCGGATCCGCAAAACACATACGGACGTCTGAATGTAGCCTTACAGGGGGGTGATCAATGACAGGGGGGTGATCAGGGAGTCCATATGGGTGATCACCCCCCTGTCATTGATCACCCACCTGAAGGCTCCATTCAGACGTCCGTATGTTTTTTACGGATCCACGGATACATGGATCGGATCCGCAAAACACATACGGACGTCTGAATGGAGCCTTACAGGGGGGTGATCAATGACAGGGGGGTGAACACCCATATAGACTGCCTGATCACCCCCCTGTCATTGATCACCCCCCTGTAACGCTCCAATCAGACGTCAGTATGTTTTTTACGGATCCACGGATCGGATCCGCAAAACACATACGGACGTCTGAATGGAGCCTTACAGGTGGGTGATCAATGACAGGGGGGTGATCAGGGAGTTTATATGGGGTGATCACCCCCCTGTAAGGTTCCATTCAGACGTCCGTATGTGTTTTGCGGATCCGATCCGTGGATCCGTAAAAAAACATATGGACGTCTGAATGGAGCCTTACAGGGTGGTGATCAATAACAGGGGGTGATCCGATCTGATCCGTGGATCCGCAAAACACATACGGACCTCTGAATGGAGCCTTACAGGAGGGTGATCACCCCATATAGACACCTCTGTCATTGATCACCCCCCTGTCAAATATCTTGGTCAAATGCCAACTTTGTATAAAAAAAGGGAAAAGTTGTCTTGCCGAGATATTTCTCTCACCCAGCATGGGTATATGTAAAATGACACCCCAAAACACATTCCCCAACTTCTCCTGAGTACGGCGATTCCAGATGTGTGACACTTTTTTGCAGCCTAGGTGGGCAAAGGGGCCCACATTCCAAAGAGCACCTTTCGGATTTCACCGGTCATTTTTTACAGATTTTGATTTCAAACTACTTTGCACGCATTTGGGCCCCTAAAATGCCAGGGCAGTATAACTACCCCACAAGTGACCCCATTTTGGAAAGAAGACACCCCAAGGTATTTTGTGATGGGCATAGTGAGTTCATGGAAGTTTTTATTTTTTGTCACAAGTTAGTGGAATATGAGACTTTGTAAGAAAATAAATAAATAAATAAATCATTTTCCGCTAACTTGTGACAAAAATGTCTACTTTCCGAAATTGGGTCATTTGTGGTGTGTTTGTACTGTCTGGCCATTGTAGAACCTCAGGAAACATGACAGGTGCTCAGAAAGTCAGAGCTGCTTCAAAAAGCGGAAATTCACACATTTTTGTCCCATAGTTTGTAAACGCTATAATTTTTACCCAAACATTTTTTTTTTTATCAAAGACATGTAGAACAATACATTTAGATGAAAATTTATATATGGATGTTATTTAAAAAAAAAATAAAATTACAACTGAAAGATGCCATTTTTTTCCCCAAAAATTGTTACATTTCGATTAATAACAAAAAAAGTTAAAATGTCAGCAGCAATGAAATACCACCAAATGAAAGCTCTATTAGTGAGAAGAAAAGGAGGTAAAATTCATTTGGGTGGTAAGTTGCATGACCGAGCAATAAACTGTGAAAGTAGTACGCCACGTGCAGAATTATTAGGCATTCCTTTCCTTTGGCAAAATGGGTCAAAAGAAGGACTTCACAGGCTCAGAAAAGTCAAAAATAGTGAGATATCTTGCAGAGGGATGCAGCACTCTTAAAATTGCAAAGCTTCTGAAGTGTGATCATCGAACAATCAAGCGTTTCATTTAAAATAGTCAACAGGGTCGCAAGAAGCGTGTGGAAAAACCAAGGCGCAAAATAACTACCCATGAACTGAGAAAAGTCAAGCGTGCAGCTGCCAAGATGCCACTTTCCACCAGTTTGGCCATATTTCAGAGCTGCAACATCACTGGAGTGCCCAAAAGCACAAGGTGTGCAATACTCAGAGACATGTCCAAGGTAAGAAAGGCTGAAAGACGACCACCACTGAACAAGACACACAAGCTGAAACGTCAAGACTGGGCCAAGAAATATCTCAAGACTGATTTTTCTAAGGTTTTATGGACTGATGAAATGAAAGTGAGTCTTGATTGGCCAAATGGCTGGACTGGTAAAGGGCAGAGAGCTCCAGTCCGACTCAGACGCCAGCAAGGTGGAGGTGGAGTACTGGTTTGGGCTGGTATCATCAAAGATGAGCTTGTGGGGCCTTTTTGGGTTGAGGATGGAGTCAAGCTCAACTCCCAGTCCTACTGCCAGTTTCTGGAAGACACCTTGTTCAAGCAGTGGTACAGGAAGAAGTCTGCAAGGTAAGAAAAACATGATTTTCATGCAGGACAATGCTCCATCACACGCGCCCAAGTACTCCACAACGTGGCTGGCAAGAAAGGGTATAAAAGAAGAAAATCTAATGACATGGCCTCCTTGTTCACCTGATCTGAACCCCATTGAGAACCTGTGGTCCATCATCAAATGTGAGATTTACAAGGAGGGAAAACAGTACACCTCTCTGAACAGTGTCTGGGAGGCTAAGGTTGCTGCTGCACGCAATGTTGATGGTGAACAGATCAAAACACTGACAGAATCCATGGATGGCAGGCTTTTGAGTGCCCTTGCAAAGAAAGGTGGCTATATTGGTCACTGATTTGTTTTTGTTTTGTTTTTGAATGTCAGAAATGTATATTTGTGAATGTTGAGATGTTATATTGGTTTCACTGGTAAAAATAAATAATTGAAATGGGTATATATTTGTTTTTTGTTAAGTTGCCTAATAATTATGTACAGTAATAGTCACCTGCACACACAGATATCCCCTAAAATAGCTAAAACTAAAAACAAACTAAAAACTACTTCCAAAAATATTCAGCTTTGATATTAATGAGTTTTTTGGGTTCATTGAGAACATGGTTGTTGTTCAATAATAAAATTAATCCTCAAAAATACAACTTGCCTAATAATGCTGCACTCCCTGTAAGGAGAGAATTCGGATTGTGGAGTATTTTACCGAGGAAGGTAAACAATCCCTTAAAGTGGGAGATGCATGGGCCATTACATATTTTATCTGCAGTAAAGGTGAAGGGAGAGGAATTGAAAATTGTAAAGATTGAAGCCAATTCCATGTCGAGAGTGTCGATTTTACAATTGGGTTGAGAGGTCTATTCAGGGTAGGGAACTTAGCTAGGCCCACTAATAGACCTGAGAGGCATGAGCCCAGGTCATTCTGCTCCATGGAGACCCAAGGCTTATGTACAGGATCCGTCAGCCATTCCACCACTCTTGACAGTAATACCGCTTTCCCATATACTTCAGGATCAGGTAATCCTATCCCACCTTTAGCCTTTGGTCTACAGAGAACAGAACGAGCGAGTCGAGCCCTCTTCCCGTCCCAAACAAATGAGCTGATTTCACGTTTAATTTTGACATAGTAAGTTTTGGGAATTGGAACAGGCAAAACCTGTTGAAGGTAGGTAAGTCTGGACAAGACCAGGGAGGCAACAATATTTTTCCTGCCAAACCATGAGAGTGAGGGGTTCTTCAGCAATAACAACTGGTCGGATATTGAGTATAGTTCATGTGAAATAATGTGGTGGGGTTTGGGCCAATTTTAACTCCAATATATGTTATATTGGGGGTGCCCCAGTTAAAAGGGGAGCTGGTTTTCAATAGGTTCCTGACAGGGGAAGGGAGATTTATGCTTAAAATATGGGACTTGCTCATATTGATTTTAAAATTAGAGTGGATACCAAACTGTTCCAGAGTTCTATATATCAGGGGTAGGGCTGTAGTCGGGTTAGTATTTAATATCAAAAGGTCGTCCGCAAACACAGCTACTTTGTGTTCCTGATGGCCGATTCTAATACCCTCGATCTCTCCTAATTGACTGTAATAATGTTTCCATGACTAAGACAAATATTAGTGGAGAGAGGGGGCATCCCTGTCTGGTGCCATTCCGGATAATGAAGGGTGGGGGTAGAGTATAATTTATGATGATGGAGGCTGATGCGTGGGTGTATAATGAGAAAATAGCTTTGATATATGGGTCTGGAAAGTTGAATGCTTGGAGAACCTCTCCTATATATTCCCAACTGACCCTATCAAAAGCTTTTTCGGCGTCCATGCTAAGGAGGACCAGAGGACGACCTAACCTCTTAGTGTAGTATATAGCATTCAAGACCTTAGCCGTATTGTCTCTGCCCTCCCTACCACGGACGAACCCCACCTGATCTCCTTTGATTAGGGCCGGAATGAGGTTGGACAGGCTTTCCCTTCTTTTGGGATAAGTGTGATATTCGCCCTAGTCATGTCTTGGGAAAGCTAGTATTTTAGCAAAAAAAATTAAATCAATATTTAATAGGGATATAGGGCGGTAGTTAGCACAAAGGGAAGCGTCTTTCCCTTCTTTTGGGATAAGTGTGATATTCGCCCTAGTCATGTCTTGGGAAAGCGGGACACCAGACAGGGAGCTATTAAAGATTTTAAGTAGGTACGGGCCTATAATGTTTCGGAAGGTGCGATAGCCTACAACTTATTTCAATGTTGGTTGCTCCTGCGCGACCCTGTTTCAGTCATTGTTTTATGTTCAATCATTTTTTGAGTTTGTTAACTTACAGTCACGGAGTAACGTTGTACAACACGTATGATGCTAACAATAGGTCGGGCTGTGCCCTGACTCCTCTTGAGGCCGCCAATCACCTCCTTCCCCCTCTCTTTACTATCAGAAAGCATAACGATCTCCCCCCCCCCTTCTCATTTGATCTTTTAGGACAGATTTTAAACTTTCATCTTTTAACGTGAAAGATTTGAGATCGCCCTCTAAAAGATCCCAGATTTTCTCCCTCCTATGGAAGGAGCAATGTTCCATTATCTTCCTACAAGAAACGCACTACAAACAAGGAAAATACCCAGACCTCTCCTATTCTAAATTCCCTGAATGGTATCACTTCGGTTCTGACGGGGCGGCCTCCAGAGGAGTCAGTATTGGTTTCAAGAAAAATTTCCCTTTCCAATACTCCTCCCATATTGCAGACTCAGAGGGGAGATATATTATTCTAAAAGGTCTTATTGGACATAAAACATTTACCTTGGTAAATATTTATGCCCCTAATTATAACCAAGTCCCTTGGCTTTTAAGAGTTCTTTCTAAAATAGAAAATGTCATGGAGGGAACAGTTATCTTGGCTGGGGACCTAAATATAGCCTTACGTCCAGCGACAGATACTTCTTCCAAGAAATCATCTGTCTCTGGCAAGTTCTTAAAAAAAATAAAAAGTAAACTACATTCCTTAGGATTGGTTGACATATGGAGATGCATGAACCCAACAGTTATTGACTATACCTTTTATTCAGCTCCTTCCCAATCTTACAGCAGAATTGATTACATCTTCGTACCAAAAGATTTTCTGCACCAGTCTTCTGATCCTCAAATTGGAAGCATCACCATCTCTGATCACTCGCCAATTTTCTACTCATTTCACCTTAAACCAGGTTCAGGTAAGTCCTCCAGTTGGAGGCTAAATGAGTCCATATTGAGCGACGCTAGGCACGTAACCCTATTCACCTCCCTCTTAGAACAATACTTTAAATCTAACGACTCCCCTGAAGTCTCCTCACAAACTTTATGGGATGCCCACAAAGCTTATGTTCGTGGGCATTTCATAAGCAAATGTTCCTATTTAAAGAAACTAGCTGAAAAATACTTTACATCCCTCTTAGACCGCATCCATATCTTGGAAAATCTACACAAACAGTCCCTAGACCCTGTACAACTCACTGAGCTACTGGCTCTTAGGTCCGAGCTTAAAAATGTTTTAAATAAAAAATCTGCCACATATTATCTCTCCTCCCAGCATAAATTTTATGCCCATGGCAACAAAGCCTCGAGATTCCTGATGAGCCGAATAAAAAAACTAAAAAACGCCAGGTACGTAGCTTCTATCAAATCCACACAAGGACACCAATTTTACTCGCCTGAATCCATCGCCGAACAATTCCGCCTTTTTTTTTATAAGGACCTATATAATTTACCCCCCCCCCCTCTGACCCCCAAGCGGCTACTGAACCACATTGCCGTCCCACTTCCTTTTTAGACACCCTTAAACTTGTCCCAAAGGGAAGACCTTTCAAAACCCTTCGAGCTAGCAGAACTTACTAAAGCCCTAAAATCGTCCCCAAAAAATAAATGCCCCGGCCCGGACGGTCTTCCACTCAACTTTCTTTAAGACATTAGCTCCTTACTTCCTCCAAGTCTGTAATCAAACACTTTTAAATCTCCCCCTTTCCTCGGACATGACGAGAGCTGTAATCACGATTATCCCTAAGGAGGGAAAAGACCCCACTGTATGTGCCAATTATCGTCCAATCTCCCTCCTAAATACAGATCTAAAGCTCTTAGCAAAAATGCTTGAAACCAGAATACAGCCTACTCTCCCCAATTTGATCCACCCCGACCAGGTGGGATTCATCAAAGGACGGGAGGGGAAGGACAACACTACCAAAATTTTAGGCGCCCTATACTACGCCTCTAGTAAAAAATTACCTTTAGTCCTTCTAGGTACCGACGCGGAAAAAGCGTTAAACCGCATTGACTGGACTTATATTAAACTTACACTACAGAAATTTGGCTTCCCAGATCCTTATATCCATACTATATTTGCGATGTATAACAACGCCTCCGCGTTGGTCCTAGTGAATAACCTTACTTCCAGCAACTTCCAGATTAAAAATGGAACCCGCCAAGGTTGTCCCCTCTCCCCCCTTATTTTCGTTTTAGTAATGGAAACCCTTATGCAGGCACTTAGGCAGGAAGACTCCATCAAAGGATTGAAGATTGGTTCCCTAGAATATAAATTAGCCGCTTTTGCGGATGACCTTCTAATCCTTACAACTAATCCCAGTACCTCCATGCCCAAGATACTTCACACATTGGACACGTTTAGCTCAATGTCTAATTTTAAGATTAACCCTCAAAAATCACAGATTCTACATACTGGCTTATCCCCTGTTTCCATCAAAAAACTTCAAGCAAACTCCCCATTCAATTGGACTACCCAACTCATAAATTACTTAGGTATCAAAATAAACTCCCATCTACCTGACCTCTTTCAACTGAATTACACTCCCCTCCTGAAGTCTATAGCCGCTCAATTGGACTCATTAGAAAAACACTTCCTTTCCTGGTTTGGTAGGAAAAACATGGTGATGTCTTTAGTTATCCCAAGACTTACTTACCTTCTCCAAGTTCTCCCTATTATGATCCCCCGATCTTTTTTTTGTAAACTTAACACGCTAATACATAAATTTCTATGGGATGGGAAAAAATCTAGGATATCCCTCTCCACCCTCATCAGACCAAAACACCTGGGAGGTATTGGTCTACCAGACCCCGAACTATACATGAAGGCTATCCACCTCTGCAGAGCAATTGATTGGATACGCTCTCCGGCACATAAACTGTGGCTGCATATTGAAAACTCTAATTTTAATTCCTCCCTCAGATCCCTTTTGCTGTCAGGTAAACCTTTCATTCCCCTTCCTCACTTAGCTAACCCTTTGGTAAAAGCTACTATTAAAGTGTGGAAATGGTTCTCCTCCAAATATGATAATTTCTTTCCCCTAACTCCCCTTACACAAATCAGAGATGTGCATTCTCTTGTCCCCATTGAAGCTAGATCCTCATCTACTCTGGTAGTTGAGCTTTTAGATAGTGAGGGTTGTGTTCCCCCGGAAACAGACCTTGCCTCCAAATTCGGCATACAACCCTCCAACTTTCTTGCTCTTAAATATATCAGAGATGAGTTGCACAAATACTCCAAGTCTATTCCCACTAACCACCCCCCAGGATGGTTTGAAAATTTGCTATCCTCTAGCTCTTATCCGCCCAAATTAATCGCATGCCTCTACAAAAGACTCATCCAACCCTCTAATAATGTCAAACCGTCCTTTTTAGGACTATGGGAGAAAGATCTGAACAAAAAGTTCTCAGACAAGGAAACTACCTCACTGCTAACCATCCCTCATAGGATTTCAAGGTGCGTCCGGGTGCAGGAGAACAGATATAAAATTCTGTCTAGATGGTATAAAACGCCAGATAAAATTGCTCTCCTGTACCCCGAAGTTCCTGACTTATGCTGGAGATGTAGTTCAGAAAAAGGCACCTTCCTCCACATTTGGTGGTATTGCCCCCCTCTATTAAGTTGGTGGAAACAGATTTTCTCTATTAGCAACTCTTTATGCGGATCTAAAGCCCCTTGCACACCCGAGGTCGCTCTCTTATTTCTAGATCTATCCAAGTTTGATAAAAGTCGGGGTCTGTTTTCTTACTTGTTATCAGCTGCACGTCTCCTAATTCCCCTGAAATGGCGTTCTGCTGAGATTCCCTCTATTGACCAATGGATGAACAAAGTTGACCAAATATATCGCCTTGAAGAACTCTCCAACTGGGAACTAGGCACTAGAAAGAAGTATTCTTTTGACTTGGTCAGCCTGGAGGAAGCACAGAAACTTCTCCTAATTTGACCAACTTCAAAACACAACTGCTCTTCCTTATATTCAGTAGGTCCTATGAATCCCGTTAAGGCTTGAGTTTTTTACCCTTGGCCTCAGGAAACAGGGGGCATATTGGATCTTTTAGAGTTAATGACTGAATGTTTATACCTATTTCCTCTGCACTGAAGTGTGATTCGTTGCCTTTATACGCTATTGTACTGATCTCTCTCATTTAGATATCTCCTGCTGCGTCAGGAGTGAACAGCTGCTCCTAACACTGTAAGGTATCTGTTACTGGTTGTTATACAAACTAAAAAACAATAAAAATTGTTTATGACAAAGCACAGATTTGCACAGATTTCCACTGGTCTAATGTCCATTCTTTGTGTTCTTTAGCCCAAACAAGTCTCTTCTGCTTGTTGCCTGTCCTTAGCAGTGGTTTCTTAGCAGATATTCTACCATGAAGGCCTGATTCACACAGTCTTCTCTTAACAGTTGTTCTAGAGATGTGTCTGCTGCTAGAACTCTGTGTGGCATTGACCTGGTCTCTAATCTGAGCTGCTGTTAACCTGCAATTTCTTTACTTAGAAATTGTATTATGGCAAGAAAAAAAACTGCTAACAGTCTATTCAGTAGGACTATCAGCTGTGTATCCACCTGACTTCTCCACAACGCAACTGATGGTCCCAACCCCATTTATGAGGCAAAAAATCCCACTTATTAAACATGACAGGGCACACCTGTGAAGTGAAAACCATTTCAGGTGACTACCTCTTGAAGCTCATCAAGAGAATGCCAAGAGTGTGCAAAGCAGTAATCAAAGGAAAAGGTGGCTACTTTGAAGAACCTAGAATATGCCATTTTCAGTTGTTTCACACTTTTTTGTTATGTATATAATTCCACATGTGTTAATTCATAGTTTTGATGCCTTTAGTGTGAATCTACAATTTTCATAGTCATGAAAATAAAGAAAACTCTTTGAATGAGAAGGTGTGTCCAAACTTTTGGTCTGTACTGTACATCCACCTTACACGGTGGCAATGCGGATGTGATGAAATTTCAGGCCATAGAGGTGGTGAGAAGATCTCCAAGAGGAGGCGACTTTGACAAGTGCTTGTTACAAAAAGAGACACAGTGGATTTACCACTTGCACACACTCCAACCGCATGGACTCAATAAGTATAACTCCTTTGTCTGCTTTCTTTGAGTCCCGATGCATGTAGGTTGTCTCATACTACTATGGGGAGTGCTTTTGGCTTATATCCAAATGAGGATACAATATATCCTGGCCCGCTTTATATTTTCATCTCAGAGTCGGGTACGATGTGCATCACCTCGAAATATCATGGCAAGTCACAGGATGCATCAACCCTACATTCCAAGATAATCCAGGACTTTTCATGTCTCTGAGTTATCCTGACTCAGTGACAACAACTACAGTAGTAATTTACTACAATTACTACACTTGACCACTTACCTAAATAAGACACAATTCCTGTTCCTGCATTGCTATGCTACCTTATTTACTTTAAACCGCCGTTTGGTCACTCTAACATTAGTATTGGTCACTCTAACATTAGTATACAAATGATTTGACATTCGCCTGTGATCGTCTGACAGAGGGGGCGGGTTGGTTGTTGCGGCGTTGCTGCGCCTCCTGCTTCCTAATTTGCCGCCCCAGGGGCTTGATCTAGAAGAGGGGAGGAGTCTCCTCCTTATATAGCGTGTGTCCTTGGGGCAGCGTACGGCCACTCAGTGCTGATAGTTGCAGCCTCTGTCACGGAGGTCAGCAGCTTACTTGTTTGTCCTTCTACCCACATTTTATGCTCCTGACGAGCCAAACATGGCGAAACACGTCGAGCGATCAGTGGGGGCAAACCCATGTTTTGATTGTCGCTTGATTTGCGTTCACACAACAGAAGTGGTCTGTGTCAATTCAGCCCTCTGTAGTATGTCAACAGGTGCACTCAAGCTTCTTGCTCACACCCAGGTAGTGTCCCTTGATTTGTGCTCACAGGGCCGACCAACAGACATCTGGTTCATATCTGTGAACAGGTGGTTCTTGATGCTGGTCGGATCCCATGAGTAGATGTTTATCAATGGATTAGTTTGTTAATTTACTCCAGGGCCATCTAGACTGGGTGATTGAGCAGAGCACCTTGTCCGTGCCACGGTGCACACTTTTGGTTGCGTCATAGTACTACAGCCGGTTGGCGTGGTTTTGCAACCATCAGTAGTGCACCTGAAGTGGATTTCTTGGTGACCTTATCCACACCTGAGCGGTACCGCTGATCGTGGTTTTCCAATTGATACCTCGATCCATCTCAGGATTCGTGGATAGATCTGGTTAATTAGAATTTTTTATAGTTAGTAGGTTTCCTTTCCTCACACATTTTTTGCAGATTTAACAAAGTCTTTGTTTTATCTAATTCCTATAGTGTTCCTTACTACAGTGATTTATATGAATACTGAAGAATACTCTGATGTGTACTTTTGATACTGGAATCTTGATACGAATAGAGCCTAATATATTTGATATTTGTTTACAGTACTTTTCTTCATCCTATGGCTCTTACGATACTTGGACAATCTACAGAGTCAGGCATGTAAAGAGCCATTCTAGTGCTGCCGGTGAAGTTTAAGTATGATGCTGCACACAGTTTGTTCCTGCATTAGGGAACAACGATTAGATCAAAGCAGTGTATTTTTGCAGGGAATTTATACTTCACACATGATAGGTTCAGGACAGTATTTTCACCAATGATGGGGTTTGATCCAGTGGATCTTTCGGCTGCATACCACACAACCGGTGGGGTTGAATGAGCAGATAAGCTATGCATGCTTTATTTAAGACTCTTTGCCAGGGTCCTACATTTTGGCATGCGAGATTTATAGGGGATGGCAGTTTTATTCAACTCCCACACCCCCTCCCTCTTGTTTATCCCTCCCACCTATACTTTTCTTCTGTTTGGTTTATTTTAATCTGGGACATTATATTTGTTGTTATATTGGGCTGACCTTAATGCCCTTTGTCAGCCTTGACGTCAGCGTATCTCTATTTAGCTATTGTGATGGTGTGTCTACATATTATTTGTTATGTGCCTCCCATTGTCCCATTCTTCTGTTGCTTCACATCTTTCCCCTTCTGTATATAAGCCATAGATTTCCCACTTGCACAGCGATATACTTACCTAAGCGGGATTTCATACACTCTGAGTGCTGACTGGTGAGAGGCGGAGCTTACAGGGGTTGGCCCAATCTCGCTCTCTCACTGGCAGCTGCGCATCCTGTCCTGCCCAGGGGTGGGCTCTCCCCTTCATTAATGCGCCTTGTGGTGTGCGCGCTCACGGCCATACTAGTGCTCGACACTGCAACAAACTCCACATCGTACACATCGTTCTGTTGTTACAGTTTATTTTAGGCTCCTGATGATACTCTATCGTTGAAACGCGTCAAGCATATATTTCTAATACGTTTCATGTTAAAGTCCCAGCATTGTGCCATTGTGCACGCATACGTGCTGGGGCTGAGATATGTTGTAAATTTCAGCATTGCCTGGCAGTAGTGTTTCCTTTCTGAGGGCAGTGGATGAGACTTTTTAAAAAATAGGTGGAGGGGTCTGCTTAGTTTGCAGCCTGATTATCGGCCGATGGTGTTTATTAGGTGGAAAAAACAAATGTCTCTGGGGATAATTTTGGTACCGCCCAATGTCTGTACCCAACCCTATGCTGTGCCTGGGAAAATGTGTTAATAGTATATGGTGAACAACAACAACCTGGGGCAGAGTTAGTGCTTCCAAGTTTTGTGGTTTTTCAGGATATGTTGTATCAGGGTAAACCAACTACAGAGTGAGCCTATTGAACAGTTGGTGGTCCCCAAGGCTTATCGCAAGCTTGTGTTAGATCTAGCCCACCAACACGTTCTCGGGGGTCATCTGGGGCTGCAGAAAACTCAGGATGGTATTCTACAGCGGTTTTACTGGCCCAGCATATTCAAAGAAGTGGAAAAGTCTTGCCCGACCTGCCAGATAACTAGCCCCCAGCCACATATCCATAGTCCCCCTAGTACCTCTCCCGATTATCGAAGTACCGTTTGACCGAATAGCTATGGATCTCATAGGCCCAGTACCAAAGTCCTCCAGAGGACATCAACACATCTTAGTCATTATAGACTAAGCCACTCGGTACCTGGAGGCGGTGCCACTGTGACATATCTCGGCCAAACTAATAGCTAAGGAGTCAATTAAGAGATTTTCCCTAGTAGGACTACCTAAAGAGGTCTTGACCAACCAAGGGACCCCCTATTATGTCCAAGGTGAAGAGGGAACTCTGTAAGTTGCTGCACATAAAACAGCTACGGACGTCCGTTTACCATGCACAAATGGACGGTCTAGTAGAAAGGTTTAACCAAACATTTAAAAATATGTTGCAAAGGGTGGTGGATAAAGATGGGATGGACTGGGACCTCCTTCTTCCCTATGTCATGTTCGCAGTGTGAAAGGTACCCCAGGCCTCTACTGTGTTCTTGCCCTTCGAACTGCTAAATGGCAGACACCCTCACGGTCTTTTGGACGTGGCCAAAAAGGCATGGGAACAACAAGCCACTCCACATAAAAGTGTAATTGAGTACATTACCCAGAAGCAAGATCGGATAGAGACCATGTTGCCTCTTGTTAGGTAGCATATGGAGGCAACTCAGTGAGCTTAGAGTCGGGTCTATAATCGTCAGACTCAGGTACAGATCTGTAACCTGGGTGATCGGGTTTTGGTTCTGGCGCCGACCGTGGACAGCAAGTTCCTAGCTAGGTGGCAGGGGCCCTACGAGGTACTCGAGAAAATTGGAGATGTAAACTACAAGGTAGTAAATTCCCATGGTAAATCTTCTCCGGCTTTCGCCAGCTAGGGCGGCTAAACCATGGGAATTTACTCTAATCGTAGAAAGATACCCCAAAGTGCAGGCTGTAGTGGACTCCCTTCGGAAAGATGGCCTAACCGCTAACCCCAAAAAATGTGCGATAGGGTTAGAAGAGACTAAGTACCTGGGGTATGTCATTGGGCACGGAGTCATCAAACCCCCAAGTGAACAAAATAGAGGTGATACGGAATTGGCCCCGAACTGTCACCACTAGGCAAATAAGGTCATTCCTGGAAATGGTGGGCTAATACATGAGGTTTGTTCAGATGGGGGCGGAGCCTGGCCACGGAGCAAGACGCACATTTTGTGTGAGCTCTGCTGCAGACATGGTGCAAACAAGCTTAATCAGCACACCAAGAGCGGAGATAATGTGGAAAATCGGACGGGACAAGTCCAGAGACACCCCAGGACCACGGGGATCAAACATGGCCCATGGAGAGATGGAGAAGATCAAGATAGCGCTGAATCCAAGATAGCGCGGGAGAGAGAAACAGCAGCACGAGACGAACAGGCAGATGCATCTGCAGATTCGGAGGTACGGAAGGCGAAGCAGAATCCCTACACACTGGAGAAAATCTCCCAGTCTCTAGATATTTTATAAGAGGCTTTAGGGGTGGCATTAGCCCCTTTAAAACTGGACTTGCAAGATATTAAAAGCAACCAGAAACAATTAAGGGAGAAAAAGGAAGTGCTTGAGGCTAGTCATGAAGAGTCAATTGCTTTTAACACCACTGCATCCCACAGTTTTGAACATGCACAAGCCCACATAAATAATCTGCATAACTTTGTCGAAGACAAAGATAACAGGGGACAGAGACACAACCTCAGAATTAAGGGCATTCAAGAGACTGTACTGCCTGATTCTATCATGCCTGCGCTGAAAGAGCTGCTTCAAAAGCTATTAGGCCTCGAGATTACCTCACTGGTCAACAGGTCAGCTTTAGCACCAAAGAAAAATTGCTTAAAGTGGAGCAAGAAAAACATCCACTTTCCCACTTCGGAACTACCGTTTCTTTGTTCCAAGATCTATCTCCAATGACATTACAGAAAAGAAGAGCGCTCAAACCTCTCCTGGGAATTTTACAGCAGAAATCTATTACCTATAGATGGCTCCACCCGTTTGGATTACTGATCAATAATCCAGGGTGCAAGTTAGTGGTCAGATCCCCCTCTCACCTACTCCAGGTCTACAACACTCTAGAAATAGATCCGCTGGATATACCGGAATGGTACATCGTTAAAAACTTAACGGACTTACCAGCTATACCCGTGTTGGAACCCTGGACCCCGAGTGCTTCCTCCAGATCCCAACGCCTGAGGAGGAAAATGATGAAGACGACCCCGAGGAGGATTTCCTTGGATCCGGAATGATCCCTCACATAAAGACCACCTGATACCTTCTCCTCAACCACTTGATGGATCCTTCATTCCTGGACCACAAGTAGATCTCCACCTGAAGTCCCCATAAGACCTAGGGACAATTTCCAAGACATAGAATCGTCGTTCTTACTAGCTAAAGTCATAGTTGATATCTAGATTATCTTTTTCTTACTTTCTGGTATTTTACCAAGCTCTGAGTTCATTCCTCCCTTCGCCCTGACCTCTTCCTCTCAAAATTTTATCCTATACCTTCTTGAAGGAAAAAAATAAAAAAACAATAAAAGCATCTTTACATGGCTTTATACTCTAAACTCCACTATGAGCAACCAGGCTTAGGTCCATCTGGTGACCTATCCTGTGTCCCTCACTTGGACTTCAACTATAAACCTACGCTTACTACTTCGCTCTTCTTTATCTATTATCTTTCTACTCGTTGGCATTGTTATGCTGAATATTGCTGTCCATTTCTCTACCCCCCACATTTCCACCCCGATTGGGTGGTTCCCTTTTATTGTCTAACTCAGTATACACCCATAAAAATGTTGTACCTAGTAATAGTCATCACCCTATGTACTAATGTTTGTATTGGTTTCTTAATTTTATTTCCCACCATGACTTCCCTGACCCCCTCCCCATTCCTGCAGCATACTAGATATACCAAGCAAGCCTGGAATCCCTAAATTGATGGATTTACTCATTTATACCATGGCCACCCTGAAGATCTGTTCCTTTAACGTCAGAGGCCTCAATTCTTCAGCCAAACGAAGTCAGATAATAAATCTGCTATGCAAACAGCAGGTGAGTGTAGCCATGCTACAAGAAACTCACTTTAAAAAGACCATAGACTGCATCTGAACCATCCATTTTAACCAATGGTTTCATGATATATCGCCTTCATTTGCATCCAAGGGAGTGTATCGCGATCCACAAAATATTCCCACTAAATGTTCTCGCCACCTTGATCGACCCGGAGGGAAAATAAATTTTTATTAAAAGGTATGCTAGGCAATCAAACATTTACATTTGGGAATATATATGCTCCAAATACTGCACAATCTAAATGGATTTGTAGTACTTTGGAGTATCTGCGAAACTTTGCGGAGGGGTCAGTTATCATAGGAGGTGACTTAAACATGGCACTATATCCACAACTAGACTCCTCAACCGGCTTATTCTCCACATCCAAAACAGCTCTGGCGAGAGAGTCAAGTCTATATTAGAATCGCTCGGGCTAATGGATGGTTGGAGAGCTTTACACCCCAAAACTAAGGATTACACTTTTGACTCAGTGGCACACCGTTCGTACCAATGCCTAAATTATCTGTTTTTACCCATTCAGCTTTTATCCTCCTGCAGAAAAGCACAAATAGGCTCCCAATTGCTTTCAGATCACGCACCAGTGTTCTTGGAGGTGATCCTCCGACAGCTCCCCAAATCTATGTTTAATTGGCGGTTGAACGAGTCTTTGCTCGATTCTACAGACCATACTAAGAAGATTACGGAGCTGCTTGAGGAATACTTTAAACTGAACAACATTCTTGACCTGAAATATGGGTCTATCTGGGAAGCACACAAAACGGTAGTTAGGGGCCACTTAATAGGACTAGGATCTTACATTAAAAAGCAAAAACGAACAATTATTGGCCCTGTCTAGGCAAATCCAGAAACTTGAAAAGATCACATCGCAGACGCACATCACTGAAGCTGTGTACATAGCCTGTGTATAAACACCTATAACTTAGCCAAAGTTGGATCTAAAAATACCATCACTCGGCTTAGAACACCACCTGGAGAAGAAGAATACCTCTTTCTGCGGCTTCACACACGGCACCGGGCTAAATTTTAAAGCAGAGCCGTGGCACCCACGCCATCCCTCGGCCGCCCGGGGACTCAGAAGTATTCAAAAGGACCAGCGGACATCCGAACTCGCCGAAGTCCAGCGATATTACATCGCTGATCGCGTTTCCGGAAAGGGTAGGCCCGGCATAACGCACGGACAACTGCACCCGATGCTGACAGAGCCTCTTCCCGACTCCTTACTCACTGGGGTCCAGGTGAATTACCACGAGGACTTCTCGGGCCTAGTTGCTGGTTCGAACTCACGGCCTAAACTGCCCCGCTATAGCCGGAAACGCATACCTACCACAGAACACAGCAAAATCCCAGATCACCGCTGACATTCAGGGCCTCAGGCAGACGAAACTTACAGCTACAATATACCCCCTTTCGGTGCTACATTAAGATTCTCCGACACAGCGGCAGGGTCCTCAACATCAAATACCCTAGTTTCCTACTGCAGACACCACTGCCAAAGGTGAACAATTTTACTTCTGCGGTATTAACTGGTCTCAAAGGTCCCACACACCGCTTACAATTCTGATCCACCTAAGGGCACTGCCCTAATATTTTGCCTGGTCTCTAAAAGACTGATTCGTAACAAGCATAGTTTGGGGTCTCTGGCCTAATTTTTTCAGCCTCTTCCAGAGGAATAATTGAGGCACTATAATGCTGATTTACATGTAATCAGTGGCTGCGACCAGTGAGGACCACAGGATAAGAGGTACAATATCCTTATATCGTCCTATACTTCTCAATGCTTCTAAACCCGTAGAGCCGGCAATTTCAGACACCTGTTTAAACAGTGATGGTCAAAATCGACCCAGGCAAACCCAGGCCTCCCTCCAATAAGTGTCTTTCGGGCTCATTAGACTCTTACATGCAGAAACGCCTCCCTGCATCACCTGCAAAGGTTTCCCATACGCAAAGATCTACGTCCGCTAGCTCTTCACTCAAAGATCCCACCTCCAATAACCCATCAGAGATGGAAAGCAACCAGGAAGAGGATACAAGCCTACCCATATCTAGAGGGTTCTTGGGACAGGCCCTTTGAGGAGCACTTGAACCAGTGGTAAAAGAACTTCAAGATATAAAACAAGAAATGAAATACATGGGAGGGAGAGTTGAACAATTGGAAAATACTCAAGCACAAATAGTTTCATACACAGAAGCAATTTCTGCAAATTTCTCATCATGCCAGACACACATGAACAAAATTGTTAATTGGATGGAAAACCAGGAGAACAGAGCCAGGTGCAACAACCTGCGACTCAAGGGAATCCCAGAATCCATTTCTCCGGAGGCCTTACCTGACACATTCAAACAAATATTTTCATCCATACTGGGAGACAACTACCTTCTGGAGATCTCCATCGAAAGACTACACAGAGCACTACGAGCCAAACCACAAGCGTCAAATCCACCAAGAGATGTACATTGTTGCCTCTTCAACTCCAGAGTGAGAGATGACATCTTAAAATTTGCACACGCCAAACCCATGGTCAAAGTGGGGGGATCTGAAATCTCAATATATCAAGACCTAGCCAGAGTCACCCTATCAAAAAGAAATATGCTTCGCCCTTTAACAGAAATACTACGTCATAGGAACATTCCATACAGATGGCTATTCTCGTTTGGCCTCTCCTTTACTGTTGAAGGGAAACAATACATTTTGAGAGACCGCTCTGAACTGGCAGACATCCTATCCTCACATCAGATCACAGATGTTGACATCCCGGACTGGTCTCCAATACTAGATCTCACCAGCCTCGCGACTATTCCTCCTCCCACGCCATGGGAAACCGTTGGGGCAGAAAGGAAAAGCCGTAACCGAAAACGTCAGGGTAAACTGACCCCAAGACTGCTCGACGTTTACCCCACCTGAGAATTGACCTGATCTAGGTGATGTCTACTCACTGATACCCCCCCTGGGTACAATCTCCTCAGTATACCTAGCGAATGTATTCACTGATTATTGCAGTTGTTCTTTTTGCTGATTTCACCTCTATTTCTATAGTTCTGCTTTTGGAAAGGGATGACGGAGGGATCCGGGACACAATATAATTTATATAAAATTTTTATTCTAGTCCAACCTGTATTCCCACATCCGCTGGGAGGCTGTTGCGGGTTCTTCCCTCACCTCTTACTACTTAATCACTTATAATGTTAGAGGTCTGAACTCACCGATCAAGCGCAGCCAATTACTCCAGACACTGAAAAAATTACGAGCTGACATCCTGTTCTTACAGGAAACGAAGTTCCGCACAGAAAAGACTCCTTTTCAAAAGCATTTTTATAAATCAATGGTACCACTCACATACCCCCACAAAGAACTCCAAAGGGGTGGCCATAGCCTTCTCCAAGCATACCACATTTGAACTTGAGAGTTCATAAAAAGATAAAGAGGGCAGACTATTTATTCTCATTGAGTCGTTGAATGGCAAACAGGTCACCTTAGCGAACCTTTATGCCCCCAACGTACAGCAACCCCAATTGATTAGGGACTCCACGACACTGATACATAGCATGACGAAGGGAGAACTTGTGGTGGGTGGTGATCTCAATGTTGCCCTTGACCCGCTCCTTGACACATCTTCTGGACGATCCACTCTCTCATACAAGGCACTAAGTCATATCAAGAAATCATTGCAAATACTGTCCTTGACTGACATGTGGAGCTTTCTCTACCCTTTAGTGAATTACACCCTGTACTCAGCACCACACAATTCTTACCACAGAATCAATAACTTTTTCCTTCAGCAGTCATCTCTTCCTATAATACAATCTTCTACAATAGGCTCGGGAGTACACTCGGATCACTCTCCGTTAGGAATACATATACTAATGTCCGATTGTCCCTCCACGCGGCCGTCATGGAGACTTAACGAAACTCTCCTCACTACATCAGAGGTTCATAAAAGAATATCAGAAGGTCTCAACACGTACTTTGAGTTGAATAGCAATACTGAAGTCTCTATGCCGGTAGTGTGGGAGGCAAACATTAGAGGTGAATTTATCTCAATCGGCACATATTGCAAAAAAAAACAAAAAGATCAACAAATCAACTCTCTACAGACAGAGATCTCCCACCTTGAAAAACTCTATAAACTATCCCTTATAGCGCCAATCCTTCAAAGACTCGCAGAAACCCGCCTACAACTTAGAGGCCTAATAAACAAGAACTCAGCCAAACTTTACATGTCTGTCAAACACTCTTTTTATGCCCATGGCGATAAAGCCTCCAAACTAATGATGTCCCTTATTAAGAGATCAAAATCTCACACATTTATAAAATAAATTAAGGACAACACGGGAACCATCAATACCGACCCCGAAAAGATTGAAAAATAATTCAACACCTTTTACTCATTATATCAACTGCTCCCCTCAGAGCAACAGATAAACTCGCAGGATACTCTTGCAGCAATATCCAAATTTCTAGCTCGAGCTTCCCTTCCCAAACTAGACCCTAGTACACACATAAATCTGATGAAACCTCTCTCACAGGAAGAGGTCCGGTCCACCCTGCGAAGGTGCCCCAAGCAGAAAGCACCGGGTCAAGATGGTCTCCCCTGCTCTTAGTATGAATCCTTCTCGGACATTCTTCTCCCTCACCTGACAGACACATTCAATGCTTACCTCTCAGGCTCTAGAATACCGAGACAGGCCCTTGAAGCCTATATTACCTTAATACACAAAGAAGGAAAAGATGCCACCCAGTGTGGAAGTCACAGCCCCATCTGTCTGTAAATTGCGGATTTGAAACTTTACGCAAGCTTGCTAGCTAATAGGCTTAAACCTCCGATTCCTTCATTGATATATCCAGAGCTGGTAGTGTTTGTGTCCGGAAGGGAGGGGAAGGACAATACGCTGAGAATTCTCTCCATTATGCAAATAGCTAACCGGAAGAAGATCCCTTTGGTCCTGCTGGGAACAGAGGCGGAGAAAGCTTTCGACAGGGTGGACTGAACTTACATGAGACAGGAACTCTTACACTTTGGTCTCCCACAAGAATTAGTCAACGCCATATTCATGATGTATGATGCCCCTTCAGCGAGACTACGCATAAATCAAGCTCTCTCAGTGCCTTTTTATATACGCAACGGGACGCGACAGGGCTGCCCCTTGTCACCAATCCTTTTTGTCCTCTCTCTAGAACCATTGTTAGCTTCTATCAGACTCCACCCAGACATAAAAGGGTTCGATGATGGCAAAAATGTACATGTCTCAGCTGCGTATGCAGATGAAATCTTAATGATACTGTCAAACCCATTTTCCACCTTACCAGAGCTGCGTTGCATCTAACAGGAATATGGTGTGATATCAAACTTTAAAATAAACGCCTCCAAATCAGAAGAACTGGGCATTAACATTAGTAGAGAAGAAATAGAAGCTCAGCGCTCCCAACATCCCTTTCATTGGTCAAAATCACATATCACATATCTAGGTATAAAAATTAGCTCCAAGTGGAGCGAACTATATTCTCTCAATTACGCCCCGATTCCGAACGCCTTTAGCTAAATACTATCCTCATGGTCTCTACCCTTCCTATCCTGGATGGGACGTAAAAACCTAATAAAGGCAATACTGCTCCCTAAAATGACACACCTGTTCCAGACCCTCCCAATAAGACTCCCAGTAACTTTTTCAATAATATCCGCAAAATTGTCAGCAAATACTTGTGGGATGGTAAAAAAAACTAGATTAAACCATAACCTGTTAACCCAGAATAAATCTAGAGGGGGTATGGCGATCCCAGATTGGAGATTATACTATGAAGCTACCCAAATCTCCAGGATAGTGCACTGGTTAAGAGCGGATGGAAATAAACTCTGGCTCTCACTAGAGGATTCACTAGCTACAACCCCTCTCAGAGCATTGCTTTGGCAAATAGAATCTAAACCCACCTCCCACTAAATGTCATTACTCAATCTACCCTATCAATATGGTACCAGTATGTAAACTCTCTAAGCCCCACAGAATCTCCCTGAATGACGATTGCAGACATTCCAGAACTGTATCAGGAAAAATATACAGATACTGGTCTCAAGATTACAGATCTTAGCTCTGTCATGCTACATACGCTTTTTAATCCAGAACAAATACAAACCGGATTCCAAAAAGTTGGGACACTAAACAAATTGTGAATAAAAACTGAATGCAATGATGTGGAGATGGCAAATGTCAATATTTTATTTGTAATAGAACGTAGATGACAGATCAAGCGTTTAACCCGAGTAAATGTATCATTTTAAAAGGAAAAATACGTTGATTCAAATTTTCACGGTGTCAACAAATCCCAAAAAAGTTGGGACAAGTAGCCATAAGAGGCTGGAAAAAGTAAATTTGAGCATAACGAAGAGCTGGAAGACCAATTAACACTAATTAGGTCAATTGGCAACATGATTGGGTATAAAAAGAGCTTCTCAGAGTGGCAGTGTCTTTCAGAAGCCAAGATGGGTAGAGGATCACCAATTCCCACAATGTTGCGCAGAAAGATAGTGGAGCAATATCAGAAAGGTGTTACCCAGCGAAAAATTGCAAAGACTTTGCATCTATCATCATCAACTGTGTAAAACATCACCCGAAGGATCAGAGAATCTGGAACAATCTCTGTGCGTAAGGGTCAAGGCCGTAAAACCATACGGATGCCCGTGATCTCCGGGCCCTTAAACGACACTGCACCACAAACAGGAATGCTACTGTAAAGGAAATCACAGAATGGGCTCAGGAATACTTCCAGAAACCATTGTCAGTGAACAAAATCTACCGTGCCATCCGCCGTTGCCAGCTGAAACTCTACAGTGCAAAGAAGCCATTTCTAAGCAAGATCCACAAGTTCAGGCGTTTTCACTGGGCCAGGGATCATTTAAAATGGAGTGTGGCAAAATGGAAGACTGTTTTGTGGTCAGACGAGTCATGATTCGAAGTTCTTTTTGGAAATCTGGGACGCCATGTCATCCGGACCAAAGAGGACAAGGACGACCCAAGTTGTTATCAACGCTCAGTTCAGAAGCCTGCATCTCTGATGGTATGGGGTTGCATGAGTGCGTGTGGCATGGGCAGCTTGCATGTCTGGAAAGGCACCATCAATGCAGAAAAATATATTCAGGTTCTAGAACAACATATGCTCCCATCCAGACGTCATCTCTTTCAGGGAAGACCCTGCATTTTTCAACAAGATAATGCCAGACCACATTCTGTATCAATCACAACATCATGGAGAAGGATCCGGGTACTGAAATGGTCAGTCTGCAGTCCAGATCTTTCACCTATAGAGAACATTTGGCGCATCAAAGAGGAAGGTGCAACAAAGAAGGCCCAAGACGATTGAACAGTTAGAGGCCTGTATTAGACAAGAATGGGAGAGCATTCCTATTTCTAAACTTGAGAAACTGGTCTCCTCGGTCCCCAGACGTCTGTTGAGTGTTGTAAGAAGAAGGGGAGATGCCACACAGTGGTGAAAATGGCCTTGTCCCAACTTTTTGGGGATTTGTTGACACCGTGAAATTCTGATTCAACATATTTTTCCCTTAAAATGGAACATTTTCTCAGTTTAAACTTTTGTTCCGTTTAAACTTTTGTACCCTGAATAAAATATTAGAAGTTGGCACCTCCACATCATTGCATTCAGTTTTTATTCACGATTTGTATAGTGTCCCAACTTTTTTGGAATCCGGTTTGTAGATGACCCAGTGAACCACATCTGTATTCACACTCTACAAAAAGCACATGTCCGCTCATTAATAAAACCGTACCTCACCCAAGCTACAAGTTCTAGAGAACTAAAACAATTTGAAAAATTGGCAGCCTCTTCCAACCCTCCCAAACACCTGCTGCCGCAGATTTATAACATTATACAACAAATTAAACATCCACACATTAGGGGATATCTGGTGGAATGGGAAAAAGACCTAGACACCACCTGGTCCACCACAGAGATTAAACAAATCTCATGGTATATCCAGATGTACCCGGCTTCAAGAAAACTCATATAAGATAGCCACTAGATGGTACCATACACCTGTGAGACAAACAGATGACCTGCCTGAACTCAGACACTTGCTGGAAGTGAAAAAGCTCAAGAGGCACATATATCCACATGTGGTGGGAGTGCCTGGTGATTAAATCATTCTGGAAAAATGTACTTAAAGTATAACTGTTGTATATATTTTTTAATTTTTTTTGTATTGGATTGTGGTGATTAATATCTCCTTGGTGGCCCTATTTCAACTTTTCACCATGTATTAAATTACCCCTTAATTCCACATTTTTGTTCCCTGTACTGCCTACTTTTACCTGTGCTTAAAATAGGGTTGCTAGGCATGGTCCGTCTATTTGTTCAAGGACGGAGGACACAGAAGCAGGCTGTGTGCAAGGTCACATTACTGACAGCCAGGGACTGTAAGTAAATGATTAAAGCCAGGTCCTCCCCAGCAGCTGATAACAGTGCCTGGGCTGTGTGCACTTTTCCCTGTCCCTGCACTTGGCAGACGCTCCCTCACTCAGAGCTGGAGAAGTAGAGTTGAACCAGCGCAGACCATGGAAGGGAGATCTGCCATCTGCTCAGTGTATAAATGAAAGCAACATGTGGTAAGAGGACCCCTTTGTGCTGCAGGAGATTAACCCTTTAGGGGGGGAGGGCTCTGGTTACTGACACTTTTGGGGGGCTATTGTTACTGGCTAGTGAGGGCAGGCGGGATTAGCCTCAAGTCAGTCTAATAGTAACTGATTCTGGAATATCATGTTATTAGTATCTACATATATGAAAATTTAAATTAGGGTCTAAGTGTGACAGTTATCCTTCAACTCAATCAAAGAGATATGTACCTTCACACAGGACCCATCTTTGGCCTGTATCTTACTTAATATCCACTTAGAGAACGTGCCATTAGAGAAAAGATTACTTTTCCAACATCTCACAGCTGCAGCAAAATTAATAATACTTCAGCACTGGAACCAACCGAGCTCACCCACCCTATCACAATTGTTACACAAAGTTAACCATATTTTCCATATGGAAGAACTTTCAGCATGGAAATTAAGAACCCATGCTAGATTTCTTAAGATTTGGGAAGGCTGGGTAAAATACTGTGCTTTAACTCCTGCTATACAACTACTAACTGATCCAACTCAATCAACACCCGGGGCGATCATAGCCGTGCCCATAAATTTGAGGTCCCACTCCTCTCTTACCCATTTCTCCCCCCCCCATCCCCCCTCTCATCCCGCCCACTTCTTTTTTTATACTGATGCTATAGAAAATATTCAACATTAGAATATTCATACCTCGGGGGCGGAGCAAGCGCCAGACCTTAATGGACGTGTGCGCTTGAGCTCTGCTGCTCAGATCCGGCTTTTCTACAGCTAAAGTCAGTTCTTCAACCTGGAATATGGGCAAGATTGGCCAGCAAAGAACAGGGGACCCGTCCCTACCTCCTAAGCACTCATCAAACTGCGGCGATATGGATAAAAGCTGCAGCACTATGTGCCACGAGGAAGCTAAAATGGCGCCGGAGCCAAGCAGAGAAATAGAGGAGAGCGAGACCGAGATGCAAGCGGATGGCAGTGACGCTGAAGACTCAAGGCATCGCAAGCACCTCCCGATCTCCAGAAAATATCTGGACTCAGCTCTTCAAAGGGCCATGGAACCGCTGATTAACGAACTCTCCTCTATGAGGCAAGATGTCAGACACATAGGCGGAAGAGTAGAAACACTTGAGAACAACCAGGCCGCAATACTGGAATTCCAATGTGGCGTTTTATGCCCTAGAAGACCAGGAAAATCGTGGGAGAAGAAACAATCTCCGATTCCGTGGGGTGACAGAAACAGAATCCGCACAAGATGCGTCTGCCATAGTGAAAGAGATATGCGAAGATTTACTGGGCCCGGAACGCTCGGCTTCCATTGCGATTGAGAGAGCCCATCGGGCACTGCGCCTAAAACCGCAAGGCAATGAACCCCCCAGGGATATTATTTGCCGGTTCCTCCACTTCCAAGACAAAGAGGCTATAATAAATAAAGCTCGTCTACCTGGTGGAGCTAAGTATAAGGGGGTGCCGATCAATATCTTTCAAGACCTGGCTCCAGTGACCTTACAGAAGCGAAGGACTCTTAAACCCCTGACCGATTGGCTCAGAAATAACAAAATCCTCTATCGGTGGCAGTTCCCGTTCGGATTATCCTTTGCGCATCAAGGCAGGAGAATAAACATCAAGTCACATCTGGACTTAGGCCCTGCATTTGAGCTGCTGGATATAAGTCCCCTGGACATAGAAGACTGGGATGCTATACAGGACATTGCCGCACTCCCAAAGCTACCCAAGATGCTATGGTTCGAATTGAAGGGACTCTATGCTTCGTACTACTCACCTGCACATTAGATGAGTATAAGTCATAAGTATTTCACTTTTCTTATACTTTCCCTACTCCATATATGACGTTTCTAGCGCACCATCAGCTCACCACAATGCACTACTTACCTGTCACTGCCTCTGTTCTTTCAAGTCTGTTATTTGAGACACATGGACCGTGACCTCCTAGACCATTGTAACCTAAACTTCGCATGATGCGAATATAGTAGCCCCCTAACACCGCCATGTATCGTGACTCGTCCAGGTCATAGCGGATGAGACACGATTTATTCTTAGTCTTATCCACCTTACAACCGTCGCATTCAGCTAAATATCAAGTATGATTTTCGTATGATGCGAATATTTTAGCCTCATAACATCACCGTGTATTGTGGTTCGTTCAGGTCATAGTGGTTGGGAAACGATTTATGCTTGGTCTTATCCACCCTGATCCTGACACATTTAGCTAAATATTAAATAAGGTTTGTCTCTGATCACCTGGATTTCAGGTTCTAGGAGTTGCGATTTATGTGCTAATGCACCTATTCATATAGTCCGATAACTGGGTATGTTCACACAATATGAATGGACAGCATTAGTGTTGATTCTACTTGATACCATCGGGACATGTGTATTATGCGATTTTGCATATGATATGACCTAGTGATATTCAACATAGATGCTCTACTCCAGCTCAGGGGCTAACTAAAAGGCTATACGCACCATCTATATGAAACCGGTAATTATATTCATCGGTCTCAGTAACATCTGTCATCTTGTAGTTGCGGAGATGTGATTTATATAATGCTTTGCTCCTTAATACAATCCGATTGCCCTCCCTTCGTTATATGTATAGTGTATGCGAACAATTATGTCTGCAAAGTCTACTGCATATCACCTCTACAACCTGGATTCCGCATACTCTCTCTCGGGTAGCTCAGACGCCTCGACACCCTCTAGTTCATATCTGGAGAACCTAGCACTTCCCCGGATCACGGAACAAGATAGAATCCATTTAGCTTCTCCTTTCTCTCATGACGAAATTTTAGACGCAATTAAGAGTTCCCCCAGAGGGAAATGCCCAGGCCCGGATGGGCTCCCGATACCGTACTATGTATCCTTCCACGAAATATTGATCCCTCACCTCCTGCCAATCTACAACGACTCCTTAAGAGGCATTCCCTTGTCTGCGGATATGACTAAAGCCCACATCACGTTAATCCCTAAAGAAGGTAAAGACCATTCACTCTGTCCCAACTACAGGCCCATATCCCTCCTCAATATAGATTTGAAAATCTTAGCTAAAATGTTGGCGAACAGATTGGCAAAATTGCTCCCCTCACTAATTTATAGAGATCAAGTAGGATTTGTGAAACATAGAGAGGGGAAGGACAATACATCCCGAATACTCAACATTATTCATTAGGTCAAAAGGAAAAACCTGCCCCTTGTCCTTCTTAGCACAGATGCTGAGAAGGCATTTGGTCCTTTATGTAATCAGCACTGGGCACTCGTAACATTCCCCCCTCCTTCATTAATGCCATTGAAGCTATGTATTCAATAGCTATGTATTCAATAGCTATGTATTCAATTCAAATGCCTCTGCCTCCGTTAGGGTTAACGATACTCTGTCAGATCCCTTTAGAATACGTAATGGCACTCGCCAGGGCCGCCCACTCTCCCCCCTATTTGTCCTTGCTCTCGAACCTCTTCTTCAGACCATTCGGATGGATAGGGACATCCAGGGAATAACTCTTGGGGATCAACAGCACAAAGTCGCCGCCTTCGCAGATGATATTCTATTAATAATTAGTAACCCTGAAATAGCGTTACCAAACATTTACGTCCATCTAGAAGTTTACGGAGCTCTCGCTGACTTCAAAGTCAACCACAATAAATCACTGATAATTTCTACTGGCATTGGGAATGCTGTTAAGACTCGTCTTGAGGCCTGCTCGCCTTTTAATTGGTCCTCCCCGTATTTAACCTATTTAGGGGTGAAAATAAGCGCGGAATAAACTGATTGAGGATATCAATTCCCTGGTTGTCCCTACACTCTCCTGGTTTGGGAGGAAAAATATTCTCCTCTCTCATTCTCCCCAAGCTCACTTATCTTCAACAGACTTTGCCTATCCCAGTCCCGTCCAACTACTACTCAAAACTCAAATCATTGTTCAAATCCTTCATATGGAACAAAAAGAAAGCTAGGTTGTCATATAGGATGCTGTCCTACCCGAGAGAGAGGGGTGGCATAGCTCTGCCGGACCCCGAACTATACGGTCGAGCTGTTCTGCTTACTAGAGTGGTAGACTGGTTGGTAGCCCCTGAACATAAATCTTGGGTCTCAATAGAAGAATCTTTACTGGGGGTCCCCTTCAAAGCATCCCTTCTAGGTCGTATATCCCAGATACATACACACCCCAACCTTTCTCCTACCATAAAAGCTACCCTACATGCTTGGTACTCTCTGCAAAACACCCCCTTAAACTCTCCGCTACCTTCGCCGACTCTCAAGGTAGCTGATGTCTGCCATCTAGCCCCACAAGCTCTAAGAGATAGCCTTCCCATTGGAGTAAGTCGTCAGTGAATCTGGTAGACCTCTACAAAGATGGCCAATTACTCTCCATAAGGGATATGAGTGATCTTTTAGAAGTCCCCAGCTCAAATTTTTCAGGCCTCCACTTTTTGCAGGCCTACATGTCCCAGAATGCCCAATTACATACTCTACTGCGGCCCATAACCTGGTTTGAACATATAACCACTCAAAATCCCCCACCTCATAAGATGATCTCACAGTGGTATAAAAGACTGAGGACCCCTCCATTTGCGCTGACACCGGCCTTCATTAGATTATGGGAAAAAGATTTAGGTCACTGCTTAAACCCAGTTGATACCAATACTATCTTCAACTCCTCACACAAAGCCTCAAGATGTATTAAAATTCAGGAGAATAATTACAAAATTATCACAAGGTGGTATAAAACCCCCAACAAAACTTGTATGTACTCAGCTTCTGACAGTTGCTGGAGATGTTTGAAAAAGAGAGGTACCTACTTTCACATATGGTGGACGTGTCCGCTATTATCAGTATGGTGGAAGAAAATTTTCCAAACAAGCAATAAGATCTGTGGTTCGGATATAAATACATCTCCTGAAGTGGCTCTATTAAACCTCTTCCCACGAGACCCTTCCCCTCCTAACTTGGTACTTTTTAAGCACTTGCTGAATGCTGCTAAACTACTGATCCCTCTATAATGTGGCTAGACTAGAGGAACTATCTTCATGGGAACTTAGGTCACACCATAAATTTCTTAAGATCTGGGATAGATGGATCTCATTCAGAGGATACCAGAAGATTAGTACGAACTAATCTTACATTACCAACTTCACGTATAGGAGCCAATCACATATATTGGATCTCTTAGTCTCTTTTCTGGCCCCTTTACTCCCCATTATCTGACACCCATCTGCAGATAAGACCCCCCCCCCCCCTCCTCGCCAACCTGTCTCGGATGAGGGAAAGCGTGATACACTGGGACTCTTGGTGTCAGTAAAGTTAGGTGACTAATGCCAATATTGATGGTAGTAAACTAAGGATTTGGCGCCTTGTGATCTGTATCATGACTATATCTGTCGCTTATGCATCGCATTGTCTGACCTGCAGTTTCTGCTATGTTATTTTTCTATGTTCTGTGAAACGTAGAAGTGTGGGGGATTGTCTCACCTCCAACACTCGTTTATTGTATCTGATTACTAAGCTCAATAAAATTTGCTTTAAATAAAAAATAAAATAAAAAAAATATTCATACCTCTGCCCCCCCTCATTATTTTAATATTTTCTTTCAGCATTAAAGCTTGAATTGACTTATTGTACTATATGTTGTTTTGCTGTACATTGTAATAACTACTGCTGAATACTGGATATTTCACTCCACTCTAAACACAAAGTACTTTATTCGTTGTATCACCTACTTTTCATCAAATCAATAAAAAGAAAATTGAAAAGAAAAAAGAAACAAATATCTGAGAAGACCCTGAACCAACGCACAATGCCAAGATCTACCCTTAAGTAGATCCTAAACGCCCGCACAGCCAAACTATTTTTTTCTGCTAAATATAAATATTACGCACATGGCGACAAAGCCTCAAAGTTTATGCTCTATAACCCTATATCCATATGATCCGGTCTTCCTCTTCAACCCCTCTAAGAAACACAAAAGAAATGGCTTACCGGTTTGAAGACTTTTATGAAAGTCTATATAATATCACTCCTCCCCCTTCATTAACAAACGCAGACGACAAGATTGCGGCGATAGATAAACTGTATAGCTACTCTGTCTGCCCTCTCTCTCAGCAGAACAGTCCAAGCTTTTACTTAATCCATTTACAATTCAGAAATTAAACAAAGTACCTAAAAATCCCCCCCCCCCCCCCTAGCCGAGATGGACGCTTGATCTCAGAGCTCCTCACAGACGCAGCTGCTTTTTCGGCATAACGGGCGATTTTAACCCCCTAACATGGTGAAGCCTTACAAGGATAGAAGTGACACAGCTCCGGGCACACACAAGTTGTGCCATACCCAGTCGGAGATGGATCGTTTCCTGAAGAAGAGAAGTTTCTCTCCGGCACACAGGGCTAAGATGGCGCCAGAAGGTGCCAGAGCTGCCGCGCAGACCAAAGATTCGGATGGAGAAAGTTCCTGTGCTATGTCGGAGGGAGCGGAGTCCTCGGATCTTCCACTCTCTAGGGCCTTCTTCAAGAAAACGCTGTGCAAGGCGCTGCAACCCCTGCATAAAGATATCTCGGATATAAAAACAGAGGTAAAGCAAATTGGGGGATGTGTCATGGCGCTAGAGGAAGCACAGGCGGCAATAGTGACTCACGGGGAGGCCATTCGTAAGGTCCTGCAGGACCATAACTCATCCATTACTTCTGCTCTTCTCCACTTAGAAGATCAGGAGAATAGAAGCAGGCGGAAGAATGTCCGCATAAGAGGTGTGCCTGAGGACGTTCCCCCTGGGGAGATCACAAATGCGGTCACCGCCATTTTTGCCTCATTAGTGGGTGAAGACAAAGCCTCCCAGATAATAATTGAGAGGGCCCATAGAGCCCTGAGGCCAAAACCGTCTGAAAATGGTCCCCCTAGTGACATAATCTGTGGACTTTTGAATTTCTTGGACACCAAGGATGTCACATACAACGGGGCCCGCCTGCAATTTTACCAGGACTTAGCATCTAGCACCCTGGCGAAGAGACTTGCACTAAAACCTGTTACAGAAGCTCTTAGATCACATAAACTCCCAGTTAGATGGATATTTCCTTTTGGCCTGGCCACTTCCAAAGCTGGCCAGCAGATTGTCATCAGATCACCACAGGACCTGGCGGATGCTTGGGACAAACTGGGGATTGCTCCTGTGGAGGTCCAGCCATGGATGCCATTATCTGAGGTCCTGGATATACCTAATTTGCCTGAAATACCAACTTGGCAGGTGGTCAAGAAGCCCACATCTCAGAAGAATCGGAAAACCTGAAGAGACCGGAGGACTTACCCGATTCCTTCACAGGAGGTTCTATAAGTCTGGTGATGCAGACCTCAAAGGGTCATTTATGACCATCTTTATGTAACTGTTCTATCCGTTCCAAATTATCAGTTATATATACATACTCCATGCCATTAATCTGTTCTCTTTTCAGGAGTCTCCTGCTGAGGTGCAGTTGCTTCCTGGATCACTGGCCATCCGCACTGATGGTGGGGATCCAGGGACCACACATGTGTCTTCCCTTGTTGATATCCAAACCTGTCAGCCAGAGCATATAAGTATACATATTGCTTTATTTCCTTGTAGGTTCTACATGTATTTACCTTCATGTTCTCCTCGTCCGTTATGCAATGAGGTGTAATACTTGACTTATACAATATGCAGCCAGTCTTGATGTTAAAGGTTCTCCTTCTTCCCCAGAGGAGGTGGGGTGTTTCCGCGGGACGGGCATGCTCTCCTCCCTGTTATGTTGGGGGGGGGGGGCATGGCCGGGCTCGGTGAAACGCCAACACCTCAATTACTAATCATATCCCACGATATTGCAAACACCTGGTTCTCTATATTAGTTTTTGGTAAAAACTGTTATTCCCTTGTTCTTATGTTCTATAAGGCCTATGGTAAGCATATGTTTCAACAAGTCCTGATGAGGTATGGCTAACTTAAAGATACTGTCCCATAATGTGAATGGGCTGAATGCCCCCCAGAAAAGAAGATAGATTATCAATATGTTATACAAACAAAAGGCGGATATTGTCTTGTGGCAGGAGACACATTTTTGCCATAACCACATCCCCTCTTTACCCACGCACAAATACTCCCAATGGTTCCACGCTACACACTCCTCAGCCTCTAGAGGTGTATCCATAGCTATTAGCCCCTCGATTCCCTTCCGTCTGGTTAAATCCTACATTGATCCGGATGGCCGCCTGCTCATAATCCAGGGTACTATTTTTAATTTCAAGATCACCATAGCAAATGTTTATGCTCCAAATTCTCACCAAATCCCATGGTTGGTCAAAACACTCAAAAGAATTAAGGACTTCTCTGAGGGTATGTTGATAGTGGGCGGTGATTTTAATATCTCACTGGACGTTCCCACAAACAAATCCACTAAACTAACTAGAAAACAGATGGTGAGACTGATGCTGGCTTTGGCAGAGTCATGCCTGATTGACGTTTGGAGGACTATACATCCCTCAGAGAAAGACTTCACATTCTTCTCGCAGGTCCATAACGCGTACAGCAGGATAAATTATTTATTCTTGCCAGATTCCCATATACAATGTGTAAAAAGTGCAGAGATAGGGAATTTGGTGGTGTCGGATCACGCCCCCATTATGATGACTCTCTCCCTCCAGTGCCTTCCGCACAAGGCCTGGTCATGGAGACTGAACACTACACTTTTGGAATCTCAGTGCCATATGGAAACAATTGGAGAAAAACTAGACTATTACTTCAGGTCTAATACCAACCCTGAAACTACAACTCCGATACTCTGGGAGGCCCACAAGGCTTATATTAGGGGTGAGCTGATAGCTTTTGGTTCATATGTTAAAAATAAATCTACTAAAGAGCTGATGTCATTGCTTTCCCAGATACAAACACAAGAAAAATTGCATAAACTATCACATTCTGAAGACCATAAAGAAGCTCTAGTGATTCTGAGACGTAAGGCCAAATCCCTCTTACGCTTGAAGAGTAAAATCTATGAACATGGAGATAAAGGTAACAAAATGATGGCACGCTTAATTAAAAAGAGGAGGGAGAAAACCTTTATTTCTTCCATTAAGCCTGAACCCTCCACGAGAGTAACCTCCACTCCCCTCATTGCCAAAGCCTTCCAGTCATTCTATTCCAACTGTGACCCAACTGGCCTTACATTTACAGCCATTGAAAGAGTCAAGAAAGCATGGAGAGGGGGAAACCACATTGCACACATGTCAAGACAGGAATCTCGCAGAATCTTTGAGTATGATACAATTATTCCCAGGGACCTCAACGCTGAGATGGAGGTGTTCAGGTTTCTGTGATTACTGGGGGGGTTGTCCGGTGGGGGTGGGACATCGCAGTCTTGCCGATTACCGTGATCTCTCTTCCCTGCTGGACGGCTCCGCTAAGCTACTACAATAACCACAGTTACAAGACAAAATCCACTAGTGGGGTCTGATGAATATGGGCCCAAGTAGCAAGAAAAACGATTATTAAAGGAAAACCGCACAGAAAACGCAATTCACATTGATGCGTTTTTGATGCGGTTTCCTTCTGAATAATGATCTGATCGTGCAGTCTTCTCTATAAACTGTTTTTTTAATCAAATATGGGGTGTAGTATTTATTTTTAATATGTGAAGTGTGATATAAATAAATAGCAACCCAATCCATCCCACAGATTAGGAGGAGCATAGAAAAGTGGGATTATGGGTAACAAATCCCGTTTATAAGGAGTGAGAATCCACTCACTCGGTTGGCCACTGAGGAAGGGGTGTAAGACCCTGAAACGTGTCTGGCATAAACAGAGTGAGCGTGGATTCATAGTACAAACAAGAAAGCCTGATATCCAAAGGATTTGAATGTCCGAGATTCTTTTCCAGCATAGAACCGAAGTATAAGTCGCACAAAAGTGACATCAGTCCAGCGTCCAGCTAGCATCCCAGACAACCAGGTCACGTGGGACGCCACGCTTGGCCGGATACACTATGCGAGACGCTGCAAGTGTACGGCCGCCTGGAGAGCCAGCGCTGCGGATAAGCAGCCAAGAAGTGAAAGACTGGGCTCACACTGGGATACCACAAGCTGCAAGAGACTGTAAGTAACCGGACTGTTAGTCCCACCGTAAAGTCAACACTAACGACTTACTTTGAACGTTCAGACTACCAGATATAGGTATTGGGTAAATTGATACCATTACCACTCCATCAGGATTTGGCCACCGCGCCATTGCTACATCACTATTATATCAGAACTGGCATAATACCATCACTGCTATATCAGAATTGGCCATAGTGCCACTATTCTATTAAGACTCTGATTGGGACATCTGGCCATAGTGCCATTATTATATTACCATTGAATTCTGATTGGGACATTGTTTGCACTATTTACAATAGTACATTGAATTGGGACATCGCTGTGACATTGACCAAGGATTAGAGACCATTGTATAGGAGTGTTACATGCGACGTGCCATATATGTGTGATGTATGGTTTTATGTATGTTTTATATAAATTTTAGGGGTATGTTCTTAAAGTATTAAACATGGTTATATCATCCGTCTAGTAGTCCCATTTGAGTGTGCCCCCTCACATATACACATACTACATTCTATTCCAATCTCTATAACCTCCTTTCTCCAGATACCGATCTAGATTCCCCAGGGAAGTCCAATCTAGACCTCATTGAGGACTTTATGTCCTCCATTAATTCCCCTTCTCTCTCAGATGAAGACCGAGAGCTGCTCCTTAAGCCCTTTTCCAATTCAGAGGTTGACAAAGTTCTTAGCACTATCCCCATAGGGAAAAGCCCAGGACCTGACGGTCTCCCTATCATCTATTATAAGAAATTTAAAAAGCAATTACTTCCACATTTCACTAACCTGTGCAATTCATTGATGGGGGGTTTGCCATTAGCTCCCCAGGCCTTGAGGGCACATATTACTATCTTGCATAAAGAAGGTAAAGATCCTGAGGAATGTGGAAGCTACAGGCCCATCTCACTACTCAATTGCGATTTGACATGGTGGTCCAAATTATTAGCTTATAGGATATCCCCACTACTTAATAAACTGACTGACCCTGAGCAAGTAGGGTTCATCCCGGAAAGAGAAGGGAAACATAATATCTGGAGGATAATACACTTAATTCACAATGCCCAAATTACTAACACTCCCATGTTATTATTGGGAACTGATGCGGAGAAGGCATTCGACAGAGTCAACTGGGATTTCATGAAGGCTACTTTATTGAAGTTTGGTTTTCCACCGGTATTCGTTTCAGCCATCTTCTCACTGTACTTTGTCCTACAGCTCAAGTTCTGGTGAATGGAGCTCTGTCGGATGCCTTCCCCATCAAGAAAGGGACCAGACAGGGGTGCCCCCTTTCCCCCTCCTTTTTTATTTTGTGTCTAGAAATGTTCCTACTTAAAATTAGACAATCAGACAAGATAAGAGGTGTTTCCCTGGGTAAATATCAGCATCGATTTGCAGCATTTGCTGATGATCTTTTGATAGTTATCTCCAACCCTGAAGAAGCATTGCCCGCCATCATGTCATTATTTGACAAATATAGTGTAGTGTCTAACTTCAAGATCAACTTTACCAAATCAGAGGCTCTCCCAATTAGGGTCCATTCACACGTCCGTTGTTTGTTTCCTGATCTGTTCCGTTTTTTGCTGAACAGATCTGGACCAGATCTGGACCCATTTATTTTCAATGGGTCCTGAAAAAAAAAACGGACAGCACAATGTCAGATTTTTTTTCAGGACCCATTGAAAATAAATGGGTCCAGATCTGGTCCAGATCTGTTCAGCAAAAAACGGAACAGATCAGGAAAGAAACAACGGACGTGTGAATGGACCCTTAATGTCCCCAACAAGGTTCTAGCTACCCTTAAAAGATCCTCTACGTTTAAATGGCCTGACACCTCAATCAAGTTTTTAGGGGTTACTGTCCCCGCTAACCTAAACCTATTGTTCAGACTCAATTATACTCCCCTATTATCTAAAATTAGATCTTTCATTTCCTCTTTGAAAGTTCCCTATATGTCCTGGTTTGGGAGGAAGAATCTCCTATCCACGTTTGTACTACCCCAACTGCTATATTTATTCCAGGCCCTCCCGATACATATTCCTACTTCCTTCTATACCCAGATCAGAAGCATATTCACATCATTCCTATGGAGCACTAAAAGACCTAGACTAGCTTACTCACTCTTTTCTCAGAAAAAGCATAAAGGAGGTATATCCTTACCGGATATGGCATTATATAATAGAGCTATTCAACTAGCTAGATGGGCACTTCTAACAAACGACAAGAAAGATGCTCCTTATTTGGATATAGAACGGACTTTATTGGGAATTCATAGGAATGCCATCTTGTGGTCCCAGGAAGTTCTTCTCTCTCTCAGTCCGGAGATGAGCTTGCTGACCAAAAGGATGCTGGTTAGTCACCGCAAAACCCCAGTGGCCCCACCCAAGGCGTTTATTGTATCTAAATTGGCACCATTAGATGTTCTCCCTTATCTCGTTAACAGGATTGGAGGGAGGGACGAAAGCTGGTGGCATTCTTTAAGAGGTATTAGAATAGGTGAGGCAATGGAGCTTAACCATTTTCTACCTCTGGAAGATATCCACGCCAAATTAGGTAAAAAACCTCCTACCCCAATTCAATTATCGGATTTCAGAAATACATGTAAAAAACTTGAGAAAGACATGGAGTGTAAGTTTTCTGAACCCACGTGGCTAGAAAATCTTTCCATATTACCGAAACCCTTGAAAAAGTCACTTTCCTTTTCATACAATAACCTTCTAAATAGGTCCAGTAGTCCCAAACCTTATTTCCTACGACAATGGGAAAAAGAGTTAGGAAGAGGCTTCACTGATAATGAGACATCCCATATTTTATCACATGCAGCTGGATTCTCCACATGTGTTCGCTTTCAGGAGAACTCCTATAAAACCATCACGAGGTGGTATAAGACCTCAGAATATTTATTTCTCATAGGTCTCTCTCCTAATAATAAGTGTTGGAGGTGTCATGCAGGAGTGGGATCTATGATCCACATCTGGTGGTCTTGTCCCCTATTAGCACAATTCTGTAAGGATGTTGAGAAGACTATCAACTCAATATGTAATACCTCTATAACACTCACTCCAGAGTTGGTATTGCTTTGGATCCCTACCGCCAACTTCCGCCCCTCAAAGAATAACCTCCCCACACATATGATCGCCACAGCAAAAATTCTAATCCCCACAAAATGGAGGGACTCAACACCTCCAGACCTAACCATGTGGTTTAACAAAATGCACCAACTACATAGATTGGAAGAGGTATTAGGTTGGATCCATGGTAATAGAAATAAATACTTGGAAGTATGGTCCCCTTGGAAAAAAGCGCAAGTGGTAAGAGATGAAGAGATCTTAGATCAAATCGAGAGTCAACAAGAGGATTGTATGTGATTATAGATTGGATAACATATATATCTATGTTGGAAATTTGTCTTCTTCCCCTTTTACCCCAGACGTGTATGAAGGTAGAATATTCCCATCACATTTTGTGGATTGTCCGACGCAGACTGTCTTTGATATACAATATTGTACATGCCTCTTGGGACTTTATATACTAATTTACCCTGAAAGGGTTAACATTGTCTCACTCACCTAGTGCCTTATGTGTTTCCCCCCCTATTGTTCACCTTCCTTACATGTTTCTCCCCCTCTTCCCTTGGTTTTCTGAATGTGATTGGGATACATATAATGACTATGTTCATATGCGATTACTTCTGTACTCACTATTATGTACTTCTATGTAAGTCTTGTGACATGAATCGTATTATGGACTTATATGTGTCATATTTGAAACAATAAAAAGAGATTTACAAAAAAAATAAAAATACCCCCCTCCATAAGAGTCCAGGCCCGACTTACCTTTGATATATTATCGTACATTTCGCACTACCCTACTTCCTAGGTTTCTAGACCTGTGCAACGAGGCATAAAAAAGAAAGCCTTTTTCATCCCAGATGTTGAAGGCACATATCACAATTATGCCCAAAGAGGGCAAGGACAATTCTCTCGGCGCTAACTACAGACCCATATCACTCCTTAACACTGATCTCAAAATGTTTGCCAAACTCATAGTCCTTCGGCTAAAACCGATTCTACCCCATCTTATCCGCAGTGAGCAGGGTGGATTTATGGCTGGGAGAGAGGGCAGAATGAATACCACTAGATTGATAAATATTATAAATTACGCTAGTAGCAGATGCCTTTAGTATTACTAGGCACCGACGCCGAAAAGGTGTTCGACCGCATCGACTAATTGTTCATGAAAAGGGCTCTTAACAAATTTGGAATACCGGAACAATTTATTTCTACCATCATGGCAATGTATAATAAACCCAGAGCAAGGGTCCTGATAAATAGCACATTATCTCCCCACCAATGCAGATCAATAATGGGACCAGTCAAGGATGCCCCTTGTCGCCCCTACTATTTGTTCTTACAGTAGAATGTCTGTTTCAGGTGATTAGACAAGATGATAGAATAAAAGGTATTGATCTGCAGGGGGTACAACACCACCTTACTGCATTTGCGGATGATCTTTTTGGAAATAATAAACCCAGACACAGCATTCCCCACCATACAAAATATATTTGACCTCTTTGGGAAAATATCTAATTTCCTGATTAATTTCAAACAAATCTCAAGTTCTCAATGTGACCCTAGACTTACAATCTCAAAATAGATTGCAACTAATCACACATTATCAATGGTCCAACATTTCTCTAAAATTCATGCAGACCCTAAATATTTATACAAAGAAAACTTTCAGGAACTACCCAAAGCCATAAGTCAAACCATTAATAGATGGGACATCCAATTCTCATCTTGGTTCGGTAGACGCTCTTTAACCGCCTCCTGACCACTGAACGCACAGATGCGTCCGGGAAGTGGACGATTCATTCCTCCTGGACGCATCCGTGCGTCATCTCGCGAGACGCGAGATTTCGGACTGAGCCGGCCCGCGCATGCGCATCACGGGCCGGCAAATGAATGAGAACAATTTCGTCACCAGCCTGCCAGCCAATGATCGTGGCTGGCGATTTTTTAAATGTCAAATCAGAAGCCATCTAACACATCATATTACTAAATATGATTTGTTAAATGGCTTCCCTGCTCCTTTGCTGGTCCTTTTGGTCGGTTGGTTCCAGCAGAGGAGCAGGCTTCACAGAGAGTACACCAAACACTACACTTTAGCCCCAGATCACCCCCCCCCCCCCCCCGCACCCCAATTAACCCCTTGGTCACCCCTTCTTGCCCCTGTCAATCACTAGTGAAAGGGAAAAAAGTGATCAGTGTAAACTGTCACTTTTTTTTTTTTCACTGGTATTGACTGTTAGGTTTTAGGATAGTTTAGGCCCCTTGGTTAGGTAGTTTAGCGATCGGTTAGCGCCCAGCCCACCACACCGCAGTCACTTATTCGCTGATTAGCATATCGCTAATCAGCATTTGTACTTTTATAGTATCTGTAAGTGATCAAAACTGATTACAGTCAGATCTATAATAGTATCAGTGTCACCTTAGTTCACCCTCCACCCAAAACACAGTGTTTGCCTGATCAGGCCTGATCGGTCGCCCACACGTGCATTCACCCACGCCTGCCCCGCCGCAGTGACAATTTTATTTATTTATTTTGATCACAGCACATTCACTTTACAAGCGCTGCGGCGATAAAAAAAAAATCAGTTTTAAATTTTTTTATCAACCGCAGCGGCCTCCGGTACTTCGCTAGCCTCCCATTTGTAAGACAGGCTTGCTTTTTTTCTTGGGTAGTCTCAGGGAATACCCCTAAATTTAGTTGCCCAAATGTCAAACAGGGGGTATTCTTCTGTAGAGGCCTACAGGCTTCTGACCCAGTCGGATGAGGAATGGAAACCCTCATCAGATGAATCTAGCGAGTCAGAATATGTACCTGTAGAAAGCAGTGGCAGTATGACTCAAAGTTCGGACGAGGAAGTTGAGGTCCCTGATAGCAGCAGGCGTACCTGGCCCCGTGACGCTAGACCACAGGATGCGCAGGATCCGCTTCAAGGGCAGCAGAGTGGGACTGGCGCTGTCGGATTACGTGGTGAGGCATTCACCAGCAGCGCAGCCCATCCTGGACCTAGTACCAGCACTGCCGTACAACATGGTGAAGTGGCGAGCACCAGAAGGGCAGTTGAAGCTGGTACGGTGGCACATGCAGTAGTTACCCCGTCGCAGCCACCGCACAGACAGGCCCGTAGAGCCCCTAGAATCCCTGAGGTGCTGGCAAACCCTGATTGGCAGTCCCCAACTTCAGCCGCACCTGTAGTTCCCCCTTTCACTGCCCAGTCTGGAGTTCGGGTTGAGACAGCTCAGATTGGTTCGGCCCTGGGATTTTTTGAGCTGTTCTTGACTGCGGAGCTCTGGGACTTAGTTGTGGCAGAAACAAATCGGTATACCACACAATTTATAACCGCCAACCCGGGAAGCTTTTATGCCCAGCCTTTCCGATGGAAACCAGTCCAAGTTTCCGAAATTAATTTTTTTCTGGGCCTTCTCCTGGGTCTAACTGAAAAGCATGAATTGCGGTCATATTGGTCCACGAACCCCATTCATCACATGCCCATGTTCTCTGCTGCTATGTCCAGGACACGATTTGAGACCATCCTGCGTTTCCTGCACTATAGCGACAACACAGTGAGGCCATCCAGCTTTTGACCGGCTACACAAAATTCGGCCCCTCATAGACCACTTCAACCAGAAATTTGCAGATTTGTATACCGCAGAGCAAAACATCTGCATAGACGAGTCCCTAATACATTTTACCGGGCGCCTTGGCTTCAAACAATACATCCCAAGCAAGCGCGCCCGGTATGGGGTCAAATTGTATAAGCTCTGTGAAAGGGCCACAGGCTATACCCACAAATTTCGTGTCTATGAGGGAAAAGATCAGACCCTGAAACCGGTCAGTTGCCCTGACTACCTGGGGAGCAGTGGGAAGACAGTCTGGGACTTGGGGTCACCCTTATTTGGCAAGGGGTACCATCTTTATGTGGACAATTTCTACACAAGTGTGGTCCTCTTCAGGCATTTGTTTCTAGAACAGATTGGCTGGTGTGGCACCGCGCGGGCTTCCCCCAGCGGCTCGTAATCACCCGGGGGGAGAGGGCTGCCTTGTGTAACCAAGAACTGCTCGCGGTGAAATGGAGAGACAAGCGTGACGTTTACATGCTCTCCTCCATTCACGCAGACACGACAATCCAAATAGAGCGAGCAATCCGTGTCATTGAAAAGCCCCTCTCAGTCCACGACTATAACCTTCACATGGGAGGGGTGGACTTCAATGACCAGATGTTGTCTCCGTATTTAGTGTCCCGCCGCACCAGACGCTGGTATAAGAAAGTGTCTGTATATTTAATTCAATTGGCTCTGTATAATAGTTTTGTTCTCTACAGTAAGGCTGGGAAAACACGATCCTTCCTCAAATTTCAGGAAGAGATCATCGAAAACCTGCTGTACCCAGCAGGTTCCGTGGCCCCATCCACCAGTGTAGTTAGCCGTCTACACGAGCGACATTTCCCCAATGTCGTTGCTGGTATCTCAACACAACCGTCACCCCGAAAAAAAATGTCATGTCTGTAGCAGGAGTGGAATAAGGCGTGACACCCGCTATTTCTGTCCAGACTGCCCTGACCACCCTGCCCTATGCTTAGGGGAGTGTTTCCGGAAGTACCACACACAGGTACACCTAGCATATGGATCACATCTCACCAGGACAGGCACACAGGGCTATTAGAACCCATTTACACATAGAGCTGCTGCAAACCTCTCCTTTCACCCGGGACAAAGTGCATAACGCACTTCGCCACATCTTTGGGCGCTTTGCACATTGTCCCATGCTGGGTGAGACAAATATCTTGGCAAAAGACAACATTTCCAAATTTTTTATACAAAGTTGGCATTTAACCAAGATATTTATCTCACCCAGCATGGGTATATGTAAAATGACACCCCAAAACACATTCCCCAACTTTTCCTGAGTACGGTGATACCACATGTGTGACACTTTTTTGCAGCCAAGGTGGGCAAAGGGGCACACATTCCAAAGAGCACCTTTCGGATTTCACAGGCCATTTTTTACAGATTTTGATTGCAAACTACTTCTCACGCATATGGGCCCCTAAAATGCCAGGGCAGTATAACTACCCCACAAGTGACCCCATTTTGGAAAGAAGACACCCCAAGGAATTCCGTGAGGGGCATCGCGAGTTCCTAGATTTTTTTATTTTTTGTCACAAGTTAGCGGAACATGATTTTTCTTTTTTTTTTTCCTCCTTACAAAGTATTATATTCCACTAACTTGCGATAAAAAAATTCTAGGAACTCGCCATGCCCCTCACGGAATACCTTGAGGTGTCTTCTTTCCAAAATAGGGTCACTTCTGGGGTAATTATACTGCCCTGGCATTTTAGGGGCCCATGTGCGTGAGAAGTAGTTTGCAATAAAAATGTGTTAAAAATGGCCTGTGAAATCCAAAAGGTGCTCTTTGGAATGTGTGCCCCTTTGCCCACCTTGGCTGCAAAAAAAGCGTCACACATGTTGTATCGCCGTACTCAGAAGAAGTTGGGGAATGTGTTTTGGGGTGTCATTTTACATATACCCATGCTGGGTGAGATAAATATCTTGGTCAAATGCCAACTTTGTATAAAAAAAATGGGAAATGTTGTCTTTTGCCAAGATATTTCTCTCACCCAGCACGGGTATATGTAAAATGACACCCCAAAACACATTCCCCAACTTCTCCTGAGTACGGCGATACCAGATGTGTGACACATTTTTGCAGCCTAGGTGGGCAAAGGGGCACACATTCCAAAGAGCACCTTTCGGATTTCACCGGTCATTTTTTTTTTTACAGATTTTGATTTCAAACTTCTTCTCACGCATTTGGGCCCCTAAAATGCCAGGGCAGTATAACTACCCCACAAGTGACCCCATTTTGGAAAGAAGACACCCCAAGGTATTTTGTGATGGGCATAGTGAGTTCATGGAAGTTTTAATTTTTTGTCACAAGTAAGTGGAATATGAGACTTTGTAAGAAAAAAAAAAATCATCATTTTCCGCTAACTTGTGACAAAAAATAAAAAGTTCTATGAACTCACTATGCCCATCAGCAAATACCTTAGGGTGTCTACTTTCCGAAATGGGGTCATTTGTTGGGTGTTTGTACTGTCTGGTCATTGTAGAACCTCAGGAAACATGACAGGTGCTCAGAAAGTCAGAGCTGCTTCAAAACGCCGAAATTCAAATTGTTGTACCATAGTTTGTAAACGCTATAACTTTTACCCAAACTTTTTTTTTTTTTTTGGCCAAACATATTTTTTTTTTATCAAGGACATGTAGAACAATCAATTTAGCGAAAAATGTATATATGGATGTCCTTTTTGTTTGCAAAATTTTACAACTGAAAGTGAAAAATTTCATTTTTTTGCAAAAAAATCGTTACATTTCGATTAATAACAAAAATAGTAAAAAATGTCAGCAGCAATGAAATACCACCAAATAAAAGCTCTATTAGTGAGATGAAAAGGAGGTAAAATTCATTTGGGTGGTAAGTTGCATGACCGAGCAATAAACTGTGAAAGTAGTGTAGTGCAGAAGTGTAAAAAGTGGCCTGGTCATTAAGGGTGTTTCAGCCAGGGGGGTTGAAGTGGTTAATTAAAACAGTATTCTTGCCTAAGATTCTGTATTACCTACAGACCTTACTAATACTCTTTCCTCAAACTTTCTTTACACAATTGCAAACTATTTTCTCCAAATTACTGTGGCATAAGAAGACTTAAAAAACACTACACCACGTTACCTTATCTACACTTCCAGTGAACATAACAACTCCGACTCATTTTGAGACAAGAGTACTACATTTGAAAAAACCTACTAAAAAGATAACTACTATATATGCTGAAATATGTAAACAAAATAAGCCAGAGAGTTTGTCGTATATGATAAAGTGGGAGAGTGACTTACAGTTCACACTGACAAACTTCCCTCAACAAATGTCTTGGACAAATGTCAAAGAACTCCCCATGCGTCCGCCTACAGGAGAACTATTACCAGATACTTACACGGTGGGGTGGGGTGGGGGGGAGGGCTGAGCTAGCTGCAGAGCTGAATAGACCCAGCCTGAAAGAGCTCTGAGCAGAAAAAGCATATAAGACGATATATCTTTATCCGATTTGAAGGAAAGCAGGAGCGGCTCCTTTCAAGAGATCGGAGACTGCCGATTTATACTACGGGCGGATAGGACTTCCAGAACGCCGAAGATTCGCTGCTAAAGAAAGAAGTAGTCTGCAGAGGCGCTGGAACCGGAGCCAACAAAGAGGCCGACGCCGTAAGAACGCTACAAGGGGCCCGGCCACAAGTCGAGGCATTCTCTGCGGCTCAGCGCCACCAGTAAATGGAATAGAATATAAAAAAACGGTTTGCGATCCTAGTGTCCATATACTGCCGATACAAGGACACTCAGTTTAATCGCATCACTGAATTGGTCTCGCTGCTGCCTGAAGAAACTCAGCAGAAGTAAGTGCAAATTCTTCACTCTGTGACACAGGAAATCTACAGCTGCACTAGACAAGAGCACAAGATCCCCAGTGACATTTTCATCTACCCCCCAATTGAGAATATTACTGGTCAAACGGACTTCAGGGTCTTTGGCCCAATTTTTTCAGCCTCTTCTCAGAAGCTTAACAGAGGCACCATAATACAGATCTTCATGTAATCAACAGCCACGACCATTGAGGGCCTCAGGATAGAAGAATAAGAGGGACTTACATTTTTTCTCACATTGTTCTGCTATTCTTAACGCTCCCACACCAGTGGGGTCGACAATCCTAGTCACCTGTCTAGATAGTGATGGTCAAAATCGGAGCAGGCAAACCCAGGCGCACCTCCAATAAGTGTCTTACAGGCCCTTTAGACTCCTATATGCAGAAACTTCTCCCTGCACCACCTGCAAAGGCCTCTCATACACAAAGAACCGCATTCACTGACTCTTTACCCAAAGATACCACACCCGATAATCCTCCAGAGATGGAAAGTGATGAGGAAGATGACACAAGCTTACCCATATCCAGAGCGTTCCTAGGGCAGCCCCTTTAAAGACCACTTGAACCAGTAGTGAAAGAACTACAGGATATAAAAGAAGAAATGAAGCACATGGGAGGAAGAGTGGAACAATTGGAATCTACACAAGCACAAATAGTTTCATCTACAGAGGTGACTTCTGCAAATTTCTCATCATGCCAGACACACATGAACAAAATTGTCAATTGGATGGAAGATCAGGAGAACACCCTCCAGTTAGGGATTACACTCTGTACTCAGCACCACACAATTCTTACCACAGAATTGACTACTTTTTCCTTCAGCAGTCATCCCTCACTAATATACAATCGTCTACAATAGGTTCAGGATTACATTCGGATCACTCTCCGTTAGGAATTCATATAATAATATCTGATCGCCCATACGCACGGCCGCCATGGAGACTTAATGAAACTCTCCTCACTACTACAGAGATCCATAGAAGAATTTCAAAACATCTCAATACTCATACTTTGAGCTGAATAATAAGTCAGAGGTCCCCATGCCGGTAGTGTGGGAGGCACACAAAGCAACCAGAGGTGAATTTATCTCCATGGGCACATATTGTAAAAAACAGAGAGAACAAAAAGTCTGATCCTTGCAGACAGAGATCTCCCACCTTGAAAAACTCCATAAACAATCCCTTATAGCGCCAATTGTCCAAAGGCTTACAGATACCCGACTACAGCTTAGAGATCTATTGAACAAAAACATTCATTCTATGCCCATGGAGATAAGGCATCCAAACTAATGATGTCCCTTATTAAGAGAAGAAAGTCCCATACTTTTATAAGGGAAATTAAGGACAAGAAAGGAATTACTACTACGGACCCCGGGAAGATTGAAAAATAATTTATTAACTTCTACTCCTCATTATATCAATTACGCACCTCAGAGCAGCAGGCGAACTCGAAGGATACCCTTGCGGCAATTTCTAAATTTCTAACCAGTGCTTCCCTTCCCAAACTAGATCCTAGCGTATACACAGACCTGATGAAACCCTTCACACAGGTAGAGGTCCGGTCCACCCTGCGAAAGTGCCCTAAACAGAAAGTGTCGGGCCCAGATGGCTTCCCCTACTCTTATTACAATTCCTTCTCGGATGTCCATCTCCCTCACCTGACGGATACATTCAATGCTTACCTCTTAGGATCTAGCATACCAAGACAGGCCCTTGAAGCCTATATTACTTTAATCCACAAAGAAGGGAAAGATGCCACCCAGTGTGGGAGCTATAGGCCCATTTCTCTGTTAAATACAGATCTGAAACTTTACGCAAGCTTACTGGCCAAAAGACTTAAACCACTGATTTCCTCTTTGATTTCTCCAGAGCAGGTAGGGTTTGTGTCCGGAAGGGAGGGGAAGGATAACACCCTGAGAATTCTCTCCATTATGCAAATAGCTAACCAGAAGAAAATTCCTTTAGTCTTGCTGGGCACTGATGCGGAAAAGGCTTTCAACAGGGTGGATTGGACCTACATGAAGCAGGTACTTCTACATTTTGGTCTACCACAAAAGTGTGTTGATTCCATATTCCTGATGTACGATACCCCCTCTGCCAGACTATGTATAAACCAAAATCTCTCTGCACCTTTTCAAATATGTAATGGAACAAGACAGGGTTGCCCACTATCACCAATTATTTTTGTCCTTTCGCTTGAACCACTATTAGCCTCTATTAGACTTCATCCAGACATAAAAGGATTAGATGATGGTAAATATGTACATACTGCAGCTGCGTATGCAGATGATATCTTACTGACACTGTCAAACCCATTCTCTGCATTACCAGCGCTGCTATGTATCTTACAGGAATATGGCATGATATCAAACTTCAAAATAAATGCCTCCAAGTCAGAAGCGTTGGGACTTAACATCAATAAGGAAGAAACGGAAACCTTGCGCTCCCAACACCCCTTCCACTGGCCAAAATAATATATCACATACCTAGGTATAAAAATTAGTCCCAAATGGAGCGAATTATATTCACTCAACCACGCTCAGATTCCGAACACCTTTAGTCAAATACTATCTTCGTGGTCCTTGCCCTTTTTGTCCTGGATGGGTCGTAAAAACCTAATAAAATCAATACTACTCACCAAATTGACATACCTGTTTCAGACTCTCCCGATACCACTCCCAGTATCTTGTTAGCAACTACCTTTGGGACGGCAAAAAACCCAGCACAAATCAAGGGGAGGTATGTCGGTACCTGACTGGAGATTATATTACAAAGCCACCCATATTGCCAGGATAGTACATTGGCTGAGGGCGGAGGAAAATAAACTCTGGCTCCCATTAGAAAACCTACTAGCTACAACTCCCCTGAGAGCAATGCTTTGGAAAAGAAAAGATAAACCTATCTCGCAACTCACGCTAAACGTTATTACACAATCCACCCTATCATTATGATACCAGTATATGGACTCGCTAAGTCCCTCACCGTCCCCCTTAATAACGATAACAGACATCACAGAACTATATCAGGGGTAAATATAAAGACACAGGCCTCAAGTTTAAAGATGTCAGTTCCATCACGCTACACTCCTTTCTTAATCCAGAACAACTGGATGACCCAATGAGCCACATTCCAATGCACACACTACATAAAGCCCATGTCCGCTCACTAATAAAACCGTATCTCACCCAAGCCACAAGCTCCAGAGAACTTACACAATTTGAAAAATTGGCAGCCTCCTCCAACCATCCAAAAACACTTGCTATAGCAGATTTTTAATATTTTACAACAAAAATGTACTAGAGGTTTTCTGGGGGACTGGGAAAAATACCTAGAAACCACTTGGTCCACTGCAGAGACCAAACAAATTTTCCTCAAATCTCACGGTATTTCTAGGTATACCCGGCTCCAAGAAAACTCATATAAGATTACACCTGTGAGACTCAAGCAGATGACCTGTGGAAACTCAGACACATGCTGGAAATGTAAAAGCCTGAGAGGTACATATCCACATGTGGTGGTAATGTCCGGTAATCAAACCATTTTGGACCCAGGTACTCAGCTTAAGAGATATGCACCTTAACACAAGACCCAACTTTAGCCTCTATTTTCCTCAATATTCGCCTAGATAACGTACCACTAGAGAGAAGAATACTTTTCCAGCACCTCACAGCTAAACTATTGATACCTCAACATTGGAACCAACCAAGCTCTCCCACCCTCTCACAGTGGTTACATTAAGTTAAATATATTTTCCACATGGAAGAACTTTCGGCATGGGAACTAAGAACACACGCTAGGTTTCTTAAGATTTGGGATGGTTGGGTTAAATGCCGTGCCTCCACTGCTGTTATACAACTATTAACTGACTCAATTTAAACAATACCATGGGTGACCATAGCCCCCACCATATAATTGAGGTCCTTCTCTTTTCTGTCCCACCCCCTCTACCCCCCCCCCCTCCTATTTCCCTCTACCCCCCTCTACCAACCCCTGCCCACTTCGACTTCATATCTCTCTTTATGCTGTGCATTGTCATAACATCTATTGGAAAACTGAATGTTATTCTTCATTATGTATACAATGTACATCTACTGTTATATCATATACTTTAAAAAAAAAAAAATCAATAAAAAGAAAATTGAATAGAAAATATACTTACACGGTGGTACTACACCCCTAATGTCTTACACAAAATATATCCAGATGTCAGTCGCTTGTGCTGGCATTGTAAATAGGAAACCGGAACATTTATACACATATGGTGGCAATGTATCTACAGAGCCTCCTTTTGGGAGACAATATGCTCTACTATAAGTTAGATTTGTAAGGCTAAAATTTAGCCCACACCACAACTTTGCCTACTTATGAATCTGATACCACTCCCTAGACATGCAAAAAAATGTATTACTTCCTTGTTGGCCTTAGCTAGGATACTCATCCCTTCTAAATGGAGTTGCGACTCACCTCCTTCATTAGCCATGTGGTATAATAAATGTGATGATATCTACAGAATGGAGCAGATAACTGGTTGGAAAACTGGATGTACCCCAGCTTTTCAGAAGACCTGGAATCATTGGGTGGCATTTGGAGCCTTCAAAACTATACACCTCACAAACACTAAACATATACCTATGGTCGACTGAATCCTCCAGATGGTATACATTCCATAATTGACGGACAATCCTGCTGCAATTTCCATGGCAATGCCCGGGTCACCCGATTGTTTCTCTCCCTACAAAACTATACATTTTTGGTGGAACACAGGGCAGGACGGTTACAGGAAAACGAGGATGCCCTGTCACAGGTACACTGTCTGGCGTGTGTTCACCCCCTCATGATTGAACAGGTGGGTGGGGGGGGGGGATGTGACACAGTGATAGGTTTGTTCTGGGAAAACAGGTATTTTCCTCCCAGCATGTGCTGCTGGGCTGATTTACAGCCAGGTGAGGTCAAATAACAGACCGGATTTTAAGTGCCAGTCCGGGTTTTGGCAGCACCTGGTTATCCTTAACCACTACAGGACCGCCGCACGCAGGAACGCGTCCTGGCGGCGGCCCGGTTATTCCTCCTGGACACACCGGCGCGTCCTCTCATGAGACGCAAGTTTTTGGGCAGAGCCGGCCCGCACATGCGCAGTGCGGGCCGGGAATAGTTAAAGGAGTATTTCGTGACCAGCTTGCAAGCCAATTATCAGCGCTGGCAGGTTGGTGACTTTAAAAAAAAAATCGAATCAGAAGCCATATAACACCTTATATTTACAAACCGGATTCCAAAAAAGTTAGGACACTAAACAAATTGTGAATAAAAACTGAATGCAATGATGTGGAGATGGCAAATGTCAATGTTTTATTTGTAATAGAACGTAGATGACAGATCAAACGTTTAATCCGAGTAAATGTATCATTTTAAAGGAAAAATACGTTGATTCAAATTTTCACGGTGTCAACAAATCCCCAAAAAGTTGGAACAAGTAGCAATAAGAGGCTGGAAAAAGTAAATTTGAGCATAATGAAGAGCTGGAAGACCAATTATCACTAATTAGGTCAATTGGCAACATGATTGGGTATAAAAAGAGCTTCTCAGAGTGGCAGTGTCTCTCAGAAGCCAAGATGGGTAGAGGATCACCAATTCCCACAATGTTGCGCAGAAAGAGAGTGGAGCAATATCAGAAAGGTGTTACCCAGTGAAACATTGCAAAGACTTTGCATCTATCATCATCAACTGTGCATAACATCATCCGAAGATTCAGAGAATCTGGAACAATTTTGTGCATAAGGGTCAAGGCCATAAAACCATACTGGATGCCCGTGATCTCCGGGCCCTTAAACGACACTGCACCACAAACAGGAATGCTACTGTAAAGGAAATCACAGAATGGGCTCAGGAATACTTCCAGAAACCATTGTCAGTGAACAAAATCCACTGTGCCATCCGCCGTTGCCAGCTGAAACTCTACAGTGCAAAGAAGAAGCCATTTCTAAGCAAGATCCACAAGCTCAGGCGTTTTCACTGGGCCAGGGATCATTTAAAATGGAGTGTGGCAAAATGGAAGACTGTTCTATGGTCAGACGAGTCATGATTTGAAGTTCTTTTTGGAAATCTGGGACGCCATGTCATCCTGACCAAAGAGGACAAGGACAACCAAGTTGTTATCAACGCTCAGTTCAGAAGCCTGCATCTCTGATGGTATGGGGTTGCATGAATACGTGTGGCATGGGCAGCTTGCATGTCTGGAAAGGCACCATCAATGCAGAAAAATATATTCAGGTTCTAGAACAACATATGCTCCCATCCAGACATCATCTCTTTCAGGGAAGACCCTGCATTTTTCAACAAGATAATGCCAGACCACATTCTGCATCAATCACAACATCATGGCTGCGTAGGAGAAGCATCCGGGTACTGAAATGGCCAGTCTGCAGTCCAGATCTTTCACCTATAGAGAACATTTGGCGCATCATAAAGAGGAAGGTGCAACAAAGAAGGCCCAAGACAATTGAACAGTTAGAGGCCTGTATTAGACAAGAATGGGAGAGCATTCCTATTTCTAAACTTGAGAAACTGGTCTCCTCGGTCCCCAGATGTCTGTTGAGTGTTGTAAGAAGAAGGGGAGATGCCACACAGTGGTGAAAATGGCCTTGTCCCAACTTTTTGGGGATTTGTTGACACCATGAAATTCTGACTCAAAATTTTCCCTTAAAATGGTACATTTTCTCAGTTTAAACTTTTGTTCCGTGATTTATGTTCTATTCTGAATAAAATATTAGAAGTTGGCACCTCCACATCATTGCATTCCGTTTTTATTCACGATTTGTATAGTGCCCCAACTTTTTGGGAATACGGTTTGTATAAATATAAGGTGTTAAATGGCTTCTGTGCTCCTCTGCTGGTCCTTTTCGCCGGTTGGTCCCAGCAGAGGAGAACACATCACAGTGAGTACACACCAAACACTAAACTAAGCCCCAGATCACCCCCATCACCCCAATTAACCCCTTGATCACTAGTGAAAGGGAAAAAAGTGATCAGTGTAAACCCGTCACTTTTTTTTTTCACTAGTTTTGACTGTTCGGTTTTAGGATAGTTTAGGCCCCTTTGTTAGGTAGTTAGCGCCCAGCCCACGGCACTCACTGATCCGCTGATTAACGTATCAATAATCAGCATTGGTACTTTTAAAGTATCTGTAAGTGATCAGAACTGATCACAGTCAGATCTATAATAGCATTAGTGTCACCTTAGTTCGCACTCCAGCCAAAACGCAGTGTTTGCCCGATCAGGCCTGATCGGTCGCCCACACGTGCGTTCACCCAGGCCCGCCCCGCCACAGTGACAATTTTTTTTTTTTTTATCACTTTACAAGCGCTGCAGCGATAAAAAAAATCTGTTTTGATATTTTTATCAATCGCAGCGTCTTACGGTACTTTGCTAGCCTTCCATTTGTAAGACAGGCTTGCTTTTTTTCTTGGGTAGTCTCAGGGAATACCCTCTAAATTTAGTTGACCAAATGGCAAATAAGGGGTATTCTTCTGAAGAGGCCTACAGGCTTCTGACCCAGTCAGATGAGGAATGGGAACCCTCTCTGACGAATCCAGCGGGGCAGAATATGAACCTGTGGCAGTCTGACCCAAATTTCGGACGAGGAGGTTGAGGTCCCTGATACCACCAAGCGTACCCGGCCCCGTGTTGCTAGACCACAAGTTGCACAGGATCCGCTTCAAGGGCAGCAGAGTGGGGCTGGCACTGTCGGATTACGTGGTAAGGCATACAACAGCAGCACAGCCCATACTGGACCTAGTACCAGCACTGCCGTACAACATGGTGAAGTGGCGAGCACCAGAAGGGCAGTTGAAGCTGGTACGGTGGCACGTGCATTAGTTCCCCCGTCGCAGCCACCGCACAGACAGGCCCGTAGAGCCCCTAGAGTCCCTGAGGTGCTGGCAAACCCCGATTAGCAGCCACCAACTTCAGCCGCACCAGTAGTTCCCCCTTTCACCACCCAGTCTGAAGTTCGGGTTGAGACATCTCCGATCGGATCGGCACTGGGGTTTTTTGAGCCGTTCTTGACTGCGGAGCTGTTGGACTTAGTCGTGGCAGAAACAAATCAATATGCCACTCAATTTATAGCCGCCAACCCGGGAAGCTTTTATGCCCAGTCTTTCCGGTGGAAACCCGTCCAAGTTTCTGAAATTAAAACTTTTCTGGGCCTTCTCCTCAACATGGGCATGACAAAAAAAGCATGAATTGCGGTCATATTGGTCCACAAACCCAATTCATCACATGCCCATGTTCTCTGCTGCCATGTCCAGGACACGATTTGAGACCATCCTACGTTTCCTGCACTTTAGTGACAACAGCACCTCTCATCCCAGAGGCCATCCAGCTTTTGACCGGCTCCACAAAATTCGGCACCTCATAGACCACTTTAACACCAAATTTGTATACCCCTAAGCAAAACATCTGCATAGACGAGTCCGTTACACATTTTACCGAGCGCCTTGGCTTCAAACAATACATCCCAAGCAAGCGGTATGAGGTCAAATTTAATAAGCTCTGTGAAAGGGCCACAGGCTATATGCACAAATTTTGAGTCTATGAGGGTAAAGATCAGACCCTGGAGCCGGTCAGTTGCCCTGACTACCTGGGGGAGCGGTGGATAGACAGTCTGGGACTTGGTATCACCCATATTTGGCAAAGGGTACCATCTTTATGTGGACAATTTTTACACAAGTGTGCCCCTCTTCAGGCATTTGTTTTTAGAACAGATTGGCTGCTGTGGCACTGTGCGACCTAGTCGCCGGGGCTTCCCCCAACGGCTCGTTACCAGCCGTCTTGCAAGGGGGGAGAGGGCTGCCTTGTGTAACGAAGAACTGCTTGCGGTGAAATGAAGAGACAAGCGTGACGTTTACATGCTCGCCTCCATTCACGCAGACACAACAATCCAAATTGAACGATCAAACTGAGTCATTGAAAAGCCCCTCTTGGTCCACGACTAGAATTTGCTCATGGGAGGGGTGGACTTCAATGACCAGATGTTGGCTCCCTATTTACTTTCCCGCAGAACCAGATGCTGGTATAAGAAGGTGTCTGTATATTTAATTCAATTTGCTCTGTATAATAGTTTTGTTCTCTACAGTAAGGCTGGGAGAACAAGATCCTTCCTCAAATTTCAGGCAGAGATCATTTGAGAACCTCCTGTATCCAGGAAGTTCCATGGCCCCAACCACCAGTAGTAAGCCGTCTACACAAGCGATATTTTCCCAATGTCGTTGATGGTACCTCAAACCAACCGCCACCCCGCTAAAAATGTTGTGTCTGTAGCAGGAGTGGAATAAGGCGTGACACCCGCTATTTCTGTCCTGACTTATGCTTAGGGGAGTATTTCTGGAAGTACCACACACAGGTACACTTAGCATAGGGATTGCGTCATACAGGACAGGCACACAGAGCTCTGAGGGCCATTTCACACAGAGCTGCTGCAAACCTCTCCTTTCACCTGGGACAAAGTGCATAATGTACTTCGCCACATCTCTGGGGGATTTGCGCTTTGCACATTGTCCCATGGGGAAGGGGAGGTTTGTCCTATGAAAAGGTAAAAAAAAGCAAAACAAAAAAAAAATCACTGGTAAGCAAAAAAGTTAATATTCTGTTCCAAGAGTTCAATAAAGTTTATAAAAGTTAATGTTCTGTTCAAATGTTATTATAAAGTTCATGTTAATACATTTATTGCGTTGCGGCCTGGTTTTTTTCTTTTGTTTTTTTTTTACTTCTAGGTGGACCAACCGATGAACCAGCTGCAGCACTGATGTGCATTCTGACAGAAGAATTGCGCTGCTGTCAGATTAAACAAAAGTCGGTGTATGAGCAAGACGAGATTTCTCCAATGCAGTAAAAAAAGATACGTTTTGCTGAGGCTTATGAGCTGAGTTCATATGCTTTGTCAAACACTTTGTATATAACAAAAAAAAAAAGATTTTTTTCATCCACATCGATTGATGTGAATGGAGAAATCGGGTTTGCCAGGGCACACGAGCTAAGTGGATTTGGATGTTGGGCGGAGCTCCTATGTCCTGGCAGACGCCTTTCCCCTCCTTTTTTCATCCACATTGATCGATGCGAATGAAGAAATCTGTGCCGTTCATTTTTTCTTTCAGCCCAGATATAAGGAGAATAGCAGAAACTCCTAATGCTGGCCATACATGTAATGATTGCGGAGATCCTCAAATGCCAAGGCACCCCACAAATGACCCCATTTTGGAAAGAAGACACCCTAAGGTATTCGCTGATGGGCATAGTGAGTTCATAGAAGTTTTTATTTTTTGTCACAAGTTAGCGGAAAATGATGTTTTTTTTTTCTTACAAAGTCTCATATTCCACTAAATTGTGAAAAAAAATAAAAACTTCCATGAACTCACTATCCCCATCACGAAATACCTTGGGGTGTCTTCTTTCCAAAATGGTGTCAAATGTAGGGTATTTATACTGCCCTGGCATTTTAGGGGCCCTAAAGCGTGAGAAGAAGTCTGGAATCCAAATGTCTAAAAATGCCCTCCTAAAAGGAATTTGTGCCCCTTTGCGCACCTAGGCTGCAAAAAAGTGTCACACATGTGGTATCGCCGTACTCAGGAGAAGTCGGGAAACGTGTTTTGGGGTGTCTTTTTACATATACCCATGCTGGGTGAGAGAAATATCTATCTAAAAAGATACATTTGCATAAAAAATTTGAAAAGTTGACTTTTAGAGAGATATTTCTCTCACCCAGCATGGGTATATGTAAAAAGACACCCCAAAAACCATTGCCCAACTTCTCCTGCGTACGGCGATACCATGTCTGACACTTTCTTGCAGCCTAGGTGGGCAAAGGGGCACAAATTCTAAAGAGCACCTTTAGGATTTCACAGGGCATTTCTTACACATTTGGATTTCAAACTACTTCTCACGCATTAGGGCCCCTAAAAAGCCAGGGCAGTACAAATACCCCACAAGTGACCCCATTTTGGAAAGAAGACATCCCAAGGTATTTCTTGATGGGCATAATGAGTTCATAGAAGTTTTAATTTTTTGTCACAAGTTAGAGGACTATAAGACTTTGTAAGAAAAATAAAATAAAATCATTTTCCGCTAACTTGTGAAAAAAAAATAAACTTCTATGAACTCACTATGCCCATCAGCGAATACCTTAGAGTGTCGTCTTTCCAAAAATTGGTCATTTGTGGGGTATTTATACTGCCCTGGAATTTTAGGGGTCCTAATGCGTGAGAAGTAGTTTGAAATCCAAATGTGTAACAAATGCCCTGTGAAATCCTAAAGGTGCTCTTTAGAATTGGGGCCCCTTTGCCCACCTAGGCTGCAAAGAAGTGTCACACATGTGGTATCGACGTACTCAGGAGAAGTTTGGAAATGTGTTTTGGGGTGTATTTTTACATATACCCATGCTGGGTGAGAGAAATCTCTCTCTAAAATGACAACTTTGCATAACAAAAAAATAAAATAAATGGGAAAAGTTGACTTTTAGAGAGATATTTCTCTCACCCAGCATGGGTATATGTAATTAGGGCCCCTAAAATGCCAGGGCAGTATAAATACCCCACAAGTGACCCCATTTTGGAAAGAAGACACCCCAAGGTATTTTGTGTTGCACATAGTGAGTTCATGGAAGTTTTTATTTTTTGTCACAAGTTAGTGGAATATGAGACTTTGTAAGAAAATAAATAATAATAATAATAATCATTTTCCGCTAACTTGTGACAAAAAATTAAAACTTCTATGAACTCACTATGCCTTAGGGTGTCTACTTTCCGAAATAGGGTCATTTGTGGGGTGTTTCTACTGTCTGGGCATTGTAGTACCTCAGGAAACATGACAGGTGCTCAGAAAGAGTTGCTTCAAAATGCGGAAATTCACATTTTTGTACCATAGATTGTAAACGCTATAACTTTTGCGCACACCAATAAATATATACTTATTGCATTTTTTTTATCATAGACATGTAGAACAATAAATTTAGAGAAAAATTTATATAGAAATGTAGTTTTATTTGAAAAATTTTACAACTGAAAGTGAAAAATGTCATTTTTTTGCAAAAAAATTGCGTAAATTTCGATTAATAACAAAAAAAGTAAAAATGTCAGCAGCAATGAAATACCACCAAATGAAAGCTATTAGTCAGAAGAAAAGGAGGTAAAATAAATTTGGGTGGTAAGTTGTATGAGCGAGCAATAAACCGTGAAAGTAGTGTAGTGCAGAATTGTAAAAAGTGGTCTGGTCATTAAGGTGGTTTAAGCTAGGGTAGCTGAGGTGGTTAAATAGGCAGCTGGGCTCAGAACCCAAGATCTGGGAGCTTTGTGTCTGGATGAAGGCTTGCTACCTGTATGGGCGAAAAGAGGTTGGTGCTGCTATGGTCAAGGACTCTGAGGCAGAATTGCCACAAGGTGTGAATTACCACCAACACAACAAGGTGACTTTTTGCTCGATTATGACTGCTTGTTTTGTAACTTGCCTAAAGTATGAATAAAACACTTAACTGTTTGATCGAAAAAACTTGTTGTTGCCTCTATACTGCGTCCGCTAATCCTGTCTACCCGAGCAAAACCCTACAGTGTATGTATGTAGAGATATACATATATATAAAAAAATTATATATATATACATATATATAAAAAATGTATTATATATATATATATATATATATATATATATACACACACACACACACACACACACTTAGCGGCGATCAAAATTGGAGAACATCACACAATTTCCGAAATGTCAAGGTCATAGTGTAGTCCTATGTGAATATATCCTAACATGAGCACAATAGCAGTATTTTAATATTATTTCAATTATTTGTACTTATTCTAAGCACAGAATAAAAATGCAAATGAGATAATTGAAAAAGAACACTGAACAAAATTAGAGAACACTTTCGGATACCTGCAAGTTTTTGGTGGTATCCAGAGCAACTGGTGCTAATTTCCTTAATGATCTGACAAATCCTAATTAACTGGCAGCCTAACTTTCCAGCTTTCACTGACTTTGCCAAAATGGAGTGCCGTTCCAAAGTGAATGAAACCCTTCGGCAGCAGGTTGCCCAGATGAAGGACAAAGGGTGACCCCATCAGCTATAGAAAGAGAAGTTGGTCATTCCAAGTCTGTGATAAATTGCATCTTTACAACATCACAAACTCATTCAAGTCCCCCAAGAAGGCTGGTCACCCTTGAAAGAAATGCAAATGCAAGAAAAGACAGATAATGCGGAGAATCTCCATGGGTAATCGTTTCAAAACTGCAGCTAGAATTGCTTGCCAGTTCAGCACTGAACAGGGCGAGGATGTCTCGTCATACAGTGTCTTGATGTTTAAGAGCATTTGGACTGCATGCCCACTCTGCAGTGACCAAACCTCTCATTAGCAGAAAGAATCAAAAGGTTAGACTCACCTTTGCTCAGGAGCATGTTGTGTGGACAGAGGAGAAGTGGTCCAGAGTTCATTTTAGTGATGAAAGCAAGAATAATTTATTTGGATCTGATGGAAAACATCATGTTCGTCGACAAACTGGGGAAAGACTGAACCCAAATTGTGCAAAGAAGTCAGTGAAAGGTGGAGGAGGAAGTGTCATGGTTTGGGGAACTGTTTTCTGCAGCAAGAGTTAGACCTCTCATACAGCTACATGGCAGAGTGAATGCAAGTGTGTATCAGAACCTTCTTCGACAACACATGGTTCCTTCCTTGTGTTCATCACTCAATCAGCCAGCAATTTTCATGCAGGACAATGCCCCCTGTCACACAGCAAAATAGGTAAAGCAGTTCCTTGAAACTAAAACCACTAAAATGGCCAGTTCAGAGTCCTGATCTAAACCCAATAGAAAACCTCTGGAAAATCCTTGGTGACAATGTTATGGTCAAAAAAAACCACAGCAATCACAGAACTATTGAAGAGACAGGAAGAAGAGTGGACCAAAATCACACCTGAGCAGTGTGAGAGACTAGTGATGGCCTGTGGCCGCAGATGTGCTTTAGTCATTCCTACTGATTGGTGACTGTTGTAACCTTCAGACAATTTAGTTTTTATCTTTCTCTGTGCTACAGTCATTGCTGTTCTTTAATTATGATCATCAGGTTTTTTGAAAAATAAAGGTTTTATTTTTATATACTTTGGTTATTTTGGAAAACACTGTTCTAATGGCATGGTATACCCCTTACAAAAAATCCTTAAAATGATGATCAATATAGAGTACATTATTTCTGAAAAAAATCAAATGTTCATAAATTGTTCTAAAATTTTGATCGCCACTATATACACTCACCTAAAGAATTATTAGGAACACATGTTCTATTTCTCATTAATGCGATTATCTAGTCAACCAATCACATGACAGTTGCTTCAATGCATGTAGGGTTGTGGTCCTGGTCAAGACCATCTCCTGAACTCCAAACTGAATGTCAGAATGGGAAAGAAAGGTGATTTAAGCAATTTTGAGCGTGGCATGGTTGTTGGTGCCAGACGGGCCGGTCGGAGTATTTCACAATCTGCTCAGTTACTGGGATTTTCACGCACAACCATTTCTAGGGTTTACAAAGAATGGTGTGAAAAGGGAAAAACATCCAGTGTGCGGCAGTCCTGTGGGCAAAAGTGCCTTGTTGATGCTAGAGGTCAGAGGAGAATGGGCCGACTGATTCAAGCTGATAGAAGAGCAACGTTGACTGAAATAACCACTCGTTACAACCGAGGTAAGCAGCAAAGCATTTGTGATGCCACAATACGCACAACCTTGAGGCGGATGGGCTACAACACCAGAAGACCCCACCGGGTACCGCTCATCCCCACTACAAATAGGAAAAAGAGGCTACAATTTGCACGAGCTCACCAAAATTGGACTGTTGTAGACTGGAAAAATGTTGCCTGGTCTGAGGAGTCTCGATTTCTGTTGAGACATTCAAATGGTAGTCCGAATTTGGCGTAAACAGAATGAGAACATGTATCCATCATGCCTTGTTACCACTGTGCAGGCTGGTGGTGTAATTTAGGCCCCTTAGTGCCAATTGGCCATCGTTTAAATGCCACGATCTAACTGAGCATCGTTTTTGACCATGTCCATCACTTCATGACCACCATGTACCCATCCTCTGATGGCTACGTCCAGCAGGATAATGCACCATGTCACGAAGATCAAATAATTTCAAATTGGTTTCTTGAACATGGCAATTAGTTCACTGTACTAAAATGGCCCCCACAGTCACCAGATCTCAACCCAATAGAGCATCTTTGGGATGTGGTGGATGCCCTGGATGTGCATCCCTCAAATCTCCATCAACTGCAAGATGCTATCCTATCAATATGGGCCAAAATTTCTAAAGAATGCTATCAGCACCTTGTTAAATTAATGCCACGTAGAATTACGGCAGTTCTGAAGGCAAAAGGGGGTCCAACACCGTATTAGTATGGTGTTCCTAATAATTCTTTAGGTGAGTGTATATACAAACTGGATTCCAAAAAAGTTGGGACACTATACAAATCGTGAATAAAAACTTAATGCAATGATGTGGAGGTGCCAACTTCTAATATTTTATTCAGAATAGAACATAAATCACGGAACGAAAGTTTAAACTGAGAAAATTTACCATTTTAAGGGAAAAATATGTTGAATTTCATGGTGTCAACAAATCCCCAAAAAGTTGGGACAAGGCCATTTTCACCACTGTGTGGCATCTCCCCTTCTTCTTACAACACTCAACAGACATCTGGGGACTGAGGAGACCAGTTTCTCAAGTTTAGAAATAGGAATGCTCTCCCATTCTTGTCTAATACAGGCCTCTAACTGTCCAATCGTCTTGGGCCTTCTTTGTTGCACCTTCCTCTTTATGATGCGCCAAATGTTCTCTATAGGTGAAAGATCTGGACTGCAGACTGGCCATTTCAGTACCCGGATCCTTCTCCTACGCAGCCATGATGTTGTGATTGATGCAGAATGTGGTCTGGCATTATCTTGTTGAAAAATGCAGGGTCTTCCCTGAAAGAGATGATGTCTGGATGGGAGCATATGTTGTTCTAGAACCTGAATATATTTTTCTGCATTGATGGTGCCTTTCCAGACATGCAAGCTGCCCATGCCACACGCACTCATGCAACCCCATACCATCAGAGATGCAGGATTCTGAACTGAGCGTTGATAACAACTTGGGTTGTCCTTGTCCTCTTTGGTCAGGATGACATGGCGTCCCAGATTTCCAAAAAGAACTTTGAATTGTGACTAGTCTGACCAAAGTCTTCCATTGATCTATACCAGTGTATTACTGTACTGTGCCGGCAGCAGGGAGCGCACGGCGTCATAGCAACCAGTGACACCGTGCGCTCCTGCTCTCAGGAGGGATCCAGGCCGCGGTTCCACGGCCCGCACACGGCTGTGAAACACGGCCGTGTGCATGGGGCCTCAAGCCTGCTGACAAGGGCGGTGTGATACATTGCAGAAGCTCATAGACAATTGGAAGACAGTGAAGTCTATCAGAGATTACATACTGATCCCAGATGGGATATTGAGCGGAAGATACAGAGTTTGTTACATGAGGCCACCAACGCTGGCATCAATGATGACAAGCTTGAGGATTTTCTCTCGGTTTCACATCCTATGACACTTTTCTTTATTTATTGCCTAAGATCCACATCAAAAAATCTAAAAACTTCCCCTGGGAGACCTATTGTCTCGGGGAGAGGATCTTTATTGTCTAATATTTCTATCTTTCAAGATAGGGTATTACGGCAATATGCAATGTTAGCCCAATCTTACATTCAGGACACCTCTGATTTTTTCAATAAACTGACAGAGATTACTTTACCACCTGATGCAATTGTGGCATCGTTGGACATAACCAGTTTCTATCGTTCAATTAGACACAGCTTTGGGATAGAGGTAGTCACCAAAACCCTGACTCAATCTATTTTTTCTGTTGAATGCCAGGACTTTATTTTACAACTACTACACTTTGTTCTGACATGCAATTACTTTTTATTTGGGGATCATTTTTATCTCCAGAGGAAGGGGGACCGCCATGGGGTCCAACGTGGCCCCTACTTACACCAACATGGCTGTCTTCTTCCTCGAGGAGTCCTACATGTGTTGCCCCACTTCCGACATGTTCTGAAGTGGTGGCAATAAATAGATGATATTTTTTTTGATTTGGACTGGATCTGAAGACTCACTCTTTGAGTTCTTCCATTTCCTCAATACCATTGATTTAGACATTAAATTTACCTTGGAACATTCCAAGGAACAGATACATTTCTTGGATACTCTCATAACTGTGAAAGATCATGTGCTATCGACGGGCTTATATTGTAAGCCCACCGATCGCAATACATTACTGTTACAATAGAGCACATCCCAGAGCCATGATTAAGTCTCTTCCCCTGAGCCAATTTCTTCGGGCAAAACGCATAGTAAGCGATGATGATGAATTATCAGGTACATTAAATCAGATGACACAGGCTTTTGTAGATAGAGATTTTCCTATATCTCTATTGAATGAACATCTGGCCTCTATACAGGGGAAATTACGCACTGATCTCCTTAAAAAGACGGGTAGGATTAAGAAACAAACAAATAGAATCCCCCTGGTTACTGTCTATACAGAGGACAGTGTACATATTAGACAGATTGTTTCAAGACAAAGTGGACATGGGGGGATTGAAGAATTTCTTCTTCCTCCCCTCATGTCATACAAAAGATCCAGGAATCTTAAGGATAAAATAATTCATACGGATATTGGCCCACAATTGTTTCAAGACACTGGCCCAGTTTGAAAAGTGGACATGGGGGGATTGAATAATTTCTTCTTCCTCCCCTCATGTCATACAAAAGATCCAGGAATCTTAAGGATAAACTAATTCATACGGATATTGGCCCACAATTGTTTCAAGACACTGGCCCAGCTTGAAAAGTGGACATGGGGATATTGAAGAATTTCTTCTTCCTCCCCTCATGCCATACAAAAGATCCAGGAATCTTAAGGATAAACTAATTCATACGGATATTGGCCCACAAAAAGAATCTGGTCAAACTTTCCTATGCTGCCCCAAGCTGGGAAGATTTCCCTGCTTAAATTGCATAAACTGCCGTTACATGCAGAAAGGCAGTTTCTTCTTGCATCCATTGACACAGAAGAAGTATCACATTAAACACTATTTAACATGCGATTCCTCATTTGTTGTGTATATACTTTGGTGCCCATGTCAGTTACTCTATGTTGGCGAAACTTCTCTGGACTTTAAAAGCAGAATTAACCAACATAGGTATAACATTTGTAAAAAAACGTATGGATCTCCCAGTTCCAAAACATTTTACTGACATGGTCAACAAAAAAAGGGACCTGAAGTGCATACTAATAGATCATGTCCCCACTCCCCGCGGGGGTGGCAATAGACATACCTTACTTAAGAAATGTGAGATTCGCTGGATCACCAGATTATATACATTGAGACCCCGAGGGTTAAATGTAGACTATAGGCCCTGGCTACTGTCCTGAGTGTTTTATTTTTTTGGGTTCTGCTCGCTTGCTCCAATATGGAAGTGTATTTGTCAGTGCCCCCTGTTTTGATCAACAGGGTGAGTGGTGGAACACTGGTCAACTGGATTATGATGGGGCCTGAGTAATTGTACCAATACATTTACATTAAATGTTCCCACATTGCTTTTTTAGTGCTTTTTTGCATACATTATTACCATTTATCCAATGCTTGAGCTGGGGTAATTACTGCTATGCTATGCGAGTTACAACTTTCTCCTTATTTTGATACCATTCACATGGGTTTTGCTACACATAGCATTATTATGGTGTTTCCACAGTGTTCATTACATGTGATTTGCATATCATGGTCTGATGTCCGAACTGTCCTTTTATAAAAAATTATTTTGAATTAGTATGTATCTGAGAGGTTGGTGACATCAGGGGTTTTCGCTTTTGCCTTTGTACAATTTCCCCCGTAATCTAGAGGACGATTCCTTGCCTGTCATGTCGGAAGTCCAGGAATGGCGTCTCGCGGACAGAGGGGGTACTCTAACTTGTGGTTATGTGTGAATAACACGTGCCACAATAGTTGGACTCCTCGCAAGACTAGGGGGTACTTCACTAATAATAATGTTGAGTGATTTCTCAGTTTAATTTGGAGTTTTGCGGTACTACAGCCATATATTTACTACATTCCCCTTTTCAATGTTACGGTACTACCGTGTAAGTAGTCACCATTTTACACCTCTCGGATCCATCACTGATCCATCCCTACAGTTCCAACACCCTGACTGATGCCTCTGCTGATTACAGTATGTTGCTGAATCTAGCCATATTTTGCCTCTGTCTATTGACAATCCCATGTGATTGGTTGCTAGGACAGCTCCAGCTGAGCGTGCGCTCCACGACCTGTGGAACGCTTGAAATATCGCAATCTTTCCGATGACACGGTCATGCATGTTTGCGATCACATGATCAGACTCGCGATCACATGTCTTGGATACTTTGTAAGGTCCTGTGACATGCGCAAACAATGATCGGACCTACTAATGGCATGGCTGTGATTGGCCAGAGCAGCATGTGACCCAGGCTCTATATAAGCTTGAGTCACGTAGCGCTGCACGTCACTCTGCTGTTACAAGTGTAGGGAGAGGATGCTGCTGGACTTGTGATTATCAAGGAGAGCATAGGAGAGAATCTAACTCAGTGATCTACAGAAAAATAGTTGTGTGGGTGCAGGGCACTATCGTATTACCCTGCCCTGAGCTCATTGACCAAAAAATACTAACTTTTAGAATTCTGTTAGGTGGGTGGCGGCGACGGCCATTTTATGCATGCTCAGTGCACCAGCACTGCATCTGAGCTTTTGGGACATTGCAAATCACAATTTTTGGGGGGCAAACTACAACATCTGTATTAGTCAGTGTGCAATTTAAGGTAAAAATACGCCAATCATTTTCTGGGGTTTTAAAGACAATTTTTTTTATAAAACAGCATTTTCCAGATCTGCAAGTGTTAAATTCAAATTTTATCTACAGCTTTCATATTCTGTTAGCAAAAAAAAAATACTTTTTGGGCAATCTACAACATCTGTATTAGTCAGTGTGAAATTTAAGGTAGAAATACACCCATTATTTTCTGGGGTTTGAAAAACACACTTGACAAAAAACACTATTTTCAGGCCTTACAGCATCAGCACGTGTGAAATTATAGGCTTATATACTGCTGTCATATTCAGTTTTATTATGGGGGGACTTCAACTACCCAGATATAGACTGGGAAACAAACTTGTATATCTCATAAGGGAAACAGATCCTTGGCAATAACCAAAGACAATTACCTCTCCCAACTGGTTCAGGACCCGACTAGAGACACGGCCATACTGGACTTAGTATTTACCAATAGGCCTGACAGAACAGACGTGCAGGTTGGGGGACACCTGGGAAATAGTGACCATAAAGTAATAACTTTCCAATTATCATTCAAAAGAGCGTTTCTACAGGGAGGAACAAAAATACCAAACTTCCAAAAAGCTAAATTTAGCCAACTAAGAGAGGCCATAGGCCGAACTAACTGGGACAAAGTTCTTAAAAATAAAACTACAGCCACAAAATGGGATATCTTTAAAAACATCCTAAAATCTCATTGTAAGAGGTACATACCGTATGGGAATAAAAGGTTAAGGAACAAAAAGAAACCAATGTGGATAAATAGAACTGTAAAGAAAGCAATAAATGACAAAAAGAAAGCATATAAATCACTAAAACCGGAGTGTAGCACGGAAGCACTGAAAAAGTATGAGGAAAAAAATAGAACATGTAAAAAACAAATAAAAGCGGCCAAACTAGAGAGCGAGAGATTAATTGCCAAAGAGAGTAAAACTAACTCTAAAATGTTCTTCAATTATATAAATGTTAAAAAGTATAAATCTGAAGGTGTCGGCCCTTTAAATAGTAATGAGGGGGGAGTCGCAGAGAGCGACAAGGAGAAAGCAGAGCTGTTAAATATTTTTTTCTCCAATGTATTCACTGAGGAAAATAAACTGTCAGATGACATGCAGAATGTAAAAATAAATTCCCTATTAAAAGTGCCCTGTCTGACCCAGAAAGAAGTACATCAGCGACTTAAAAATATTAAAATAGACAAAATCGACAGGACCGGATGGCATACCCCCCTGTATCCTAAGGGAATTAAGTAATGTCATAGCCAGACCCTTATTTCTGATATTTGCAGACTCTATACTGACAGGAAATGTCCTACAGGATTGGCGCATGGCAAATGTGGTGCCAATATTCAAAAAGGGTCCAAAAACAGAGCCTGGAAACTATAGGCCGGTAAGTTTAACATCTGTTGTGGGTAAACTGTGTGAAGGTTTTCTGCTATGTTAGAGCATCTCAACGGAAATAAGCAAATAACGCCATATCAGCATGACTTCGTGAGGGAACGGTCATGCAAAACAAATGTAATCAGTTTCTATGAGGAGGTAAGTTCTAGTCTTAACAGCGGCTAATCAATGGATGTCGTATATCTGGACTTCTCCAAAGCATTTGACAGAGAAGAGCAGTACCACATAAAAGGTTAGTATATAAAATCAGAATGCTCGGACTGGGAGAAAACGTCTGTGTATGGGTAAGTAACTGGCTCAATGATAGAAAACAGAGGATGGTTATTAACGGTACAACCTCAGATTGGGTCACTGTCACTAGTGGGGTACTTCAGGGGTCAGTATTGGGCCCTATTCTCTTCAATATATTTATTAATGATCTTGTTGAAGGCTTGTATCAATTTTCACAGATGACACTAAACTGTGTAAAGTAATTTACACTCATGAGGACAGTATACTACAACAGAGGGATCTGGATAGATTGGAGGCTTGGGCAGATAAGTGGCAGATGAGGTTTAACACTGACAAATGTAAAGTTATTCACATGGGAAGGAATAATGCAAGTCACCCGTACATACTAGATGATAAAACACTCGGTAACACTGATATGAAAAGGGATCTAGGAATTTTAATAAACAGTAAACTAAGCTGCAAAAAACTGTGTCAGGCAGCTGCTGCCAAGGCCAATAAGATAATGAGTTGCAACAGAAGGAGCATAGATGCCCGTTATAAGAACATAGTCCTCCGACTTAACAAATCTCTAGTCAGACCACACATGGAGTACTGTGTATAGTTCTGGGCTCCTGTAAACAAGGCAGACATAGAGCTAGAGAAGGACCAGAGGAGGGCAACTAAAGTAATAACTGGAATGGGGCAACTACAGTACCCTGAAAGATTATCAAAATTAGCGTTATTCACTTTAGAAAAAAAAGACTACTGAAGGGAGATCTAATTAATATGTATAAATATTTTAGGGGTCAGTACAGAGATCTATACCATCATCTATTTATCCCCAGGACTGTGACTCTGACGAGTGGACATCCTATGCGCCTGGAGGAAAGAAGGTTTGTACACAAACATAGAAAAGGATTCTTTACGGTAAGAGCAGTGAGACTATGGAACTCTCTGCCTGAGGAGGTGGCGATGGTAAGTACAATAAAGGAATTCAAGAGGGGCCTGGATATATTTCTGGAGCATAATAATATTACAGGCTATAGCTTCTAGAGAGAGGGGTCATTGATCCAGGGAGTTATTCTGATTGCCTGATTGGAGTCGGGAAGGAATTTTTTATTCCCCTAAAGTGGGGAAAATTGGCTTCTACCTCACAGTTTCTTTTTTTGCCTTCCTCTGGATCAACTTGCAGGATAACAGGACGAACTGGGTGGACAAATGTCTTTTTTTGGCCTTATGTACTATGTTACTATGTTAATATGTTACATACAGGGGTTTGAATTAGGCATTTGAAATACAGCCATTTTGCGAAAAGATATATTTACTGCAGCCCTACACTGGTTCAGGGCGAGTGTGATTCCCCCTATACATACAGGGATTTGAATTAGGCATTTGAAATGCAGCCATTTTGGGCACAAAAATATTTTATTGAGACTTAGTATGGTTCAGGCCGTGTGAGATACACCCTTTACATACTGTCGTTCTATTCTGCTATTAATCACCCATTTAGGACAAGATCCTAAATTTAAAAAATATGAGGAGAGCGTCAAATAAGGGACGTGGCCCAGGTCGTGGTGCTGCTGGTGGAGATCCTGTTGCAGGGAGAGGACGTGGTCTATCTGTGCCAGCTACATGCACAAGTGAAACCCCTTACTCAGGTGCGAGAAGGCAACAAAACACAACCAAGTAGGGGACAAAATCAGGTGTGCACTGCGCAATGCTATCTGGGGCAAGATGCACCTGACTACGGATACGTGGACCAGTAAGCACGGTCAGGATCGTTATATCTCCATAACAGCACACTGGGTAAATGCAGTGGAGGCTGGGCCTGAGGCGGAGAGCAGTTTGGCGCATGTCCTTCCACCACCGAGGATTGCAGGGCGCTTCAGTTTGCCTCCTGTTGCTTCCTCCTCCTCTACCAGCTCCTCATCCGGTCAGCGTAACACATTCACCACCAACTTCAGCACAGCCAGGGGTAAACGACAGCAGGCAGTTTTAAAACTTATCTGCTTGGGGGACAAACCCCACACCGGGCAGGAGCTGTGGACGGGCCTTGAACAACAGAACGATGAGTGGTTTGTGCCAGTCAGCCTCAAGCCCGGCCTGGTGGAGTGCGATAATGGACGAAATCTCGTAGCAGCTCTAGGACTAGCCGGTTTGACACACATCCCTTGCCTGGTGCATGTGCTGAATGTGGTGGTGCAGAGATTCTTACCCCGACATGTTAGAGCTTCTGCATAAAGTTCGGGCCGTCTGTGCGCACTTTCGGCGTCCTCACCCTGCTGCTGCTTGCCTGCCAGCGCTGCAGAGCAACTTCGACCTTCCTGGTCACCGCCTCATATGCGACGTGCCCACAAGGTGGAACTCCACCTTGCACATGCTGGCCAGAATGCGAGCAGCAGCAGCAGGCAATAGTGGAGTTTCAGCTGCAGCACGCACGGGTGAGTCGCTAGGCGGAAACGCACCACTTCACCATCAATGACTGGGCCTCCATGCGAGACCTATGTTCCTTGTTTCGAGTACTCCAGCAACATGGCCAGTGCAGATAACGCTGTTCTCAGCGTTACTATCCCACTTCTATGCCTCCTTGAAAAAACTCTCATAACGATGATGGAAGAGGATGTGGCACAGGAGGAGGAGAAGGAGGGATCATTTCGTAGGGTTTCCGGCCAGTTATTCACAAGTGGCTCCGAGGGTGGGTTCCTGCACCCAAAAACCCAAGGTACACAGGTACACAAATGTCCAGCCAGGGCACAGTTCTGGAGGATGAGATGCAGGAGGAGGAACCATGTTCACATCAGGGTGGCACCCAGACCAGCTCATGGCCATCACTGGTGCGTGGATGGGGGGATACAGAGGACACAGACGATACATCTCCCACAGAGGACAGCTTTTCGTTCCCTCTGGGCAGCCTGGCACACTTGAGCGATTACATGGTGCAGTGTCTACGCAACGACCGCCGAGTTGCCCACATTCTAACTTGTGCTGATTACTGGGTTGCCACGCTGCTGAATCCCCGTTACAAGAACAAAATACTGTCCTTAATTCCGTCACTGGAGCATGATGGTAAGATGTGCGAGTACAAGCGCACGCTGGTAGACCCGCTGCTAGTGGCATTCCCACCTGACAGCGGGGGCACAGTGGAAGCAAAAGGCAAAGGCAGAGGACGAGGTCGCCAACGCAGCTGGGGCACCGCCAGCACCTCAAAAGACAGGGTTCGCAAGGCAAAAATGTGGAAAAGCTTTGTCAGCCTTGGAGGTGCTGACCTGCACTGCAGCCAGTGTATAGAGTGAACGTGTGTTTAGCATGGCAGAGAGCATTATCACAGGCTGCAGCTAATGTGGACAAGCTTACGTTTATTAAAATGAACCAGGCATGGATCCCACAGGACTTGTCCGTACCTTGTGCAGAATAGACATTTATACCAGTCTCAACCATCCATTCTTGTACTCAAGTGCACTTATTCTTAGTTTTATTTTGTTATATGTCCCACACAACAGTTGCCATGCTCTTAAGCACATTTTGATGCCTTTTGCAGCCCTCTAGCCCTTTCCAGGACTATTTTAGAGCCATTAAATTGCCCAAAAGTTCGGGTCCCCATTGACTTCAATGGGGTTCGGATTCGGGGTCAAGTTTGCGTCCCGAACCCCAACTTTTTTTTCCAAGTTCGGCGAACTCGTCGAACCCGAACATCCAGATGTCCGCTCAACTCTAGTGACGATAAATAACAATACAGTACTCTTAAGATCCCCTGTTATTGGAATGATTAATAAAAAATTATAGGGAATGTCACTGTGGTAATTTTTATTTGGAAACATTAGCCAAGAGGGGCCCAGCTACCGCTTTGTTGACACTAGCTAACGTCTGCCTGATCGTACGTCCCTGTGAGGTCCACCATCCATTTGGATATCTTCTCTATCAACTTTCAATGTTTTTACTAAGCCTACCATGTTGATCACAGTTATCGGCAAATCAGGGCTCCACTCCGGAGAGGGAGCGTGAGAAAGAGACACCACATCCAAAGGAGATCAATGGATTAATTTTTGGGGGAATTATTGATGCGCAAATGTGGGACAAATTAGTAAAGCGCAAATGTGGGACAAATTATTGAAGCGCAAATGTGGGACAGATTATTGAAGCGCAAAGGTGGGACAACTTGTTAAAGTTTAAGCATTGAATGAAAGGAGGTGGCGCACATCAATTAAAGAAGAATTTCTGAAATGTTATTCACTGTCACCTATGCAGAGCAGGGTCCAAAATTGTAAAATGTCATCCCAAGAATGTAACAGACAAATTTGTGAATTTTTTTTTAACCTGTCTACTAGGTATAGCAGTGGTACATCATACCAAAAAAATAAAGTGAAATATTCAAAATACAAGAATGAACAATTGAACTGTAGTATAACAATGGCTGGTTAAGGTCGGTATAGATGTATATTCTGCACAAGGTACGGACAAGTCATGAGGGATCCATTGCCTGGTTCATTTTAATGAACGTGAGCTTGTCCACATTGGCTGTGGACAGGCAGCTGCGGTCGTCTGTGATAACTCCCCCTGCGTTTAGCAAAACACACGTTCAGATAATACACTGGCTGCAGGGCAGGCCAGTACCTCCAAGGTGTAAAGGGCAGCTCAGGCCATGTGTCCAATATGGAGACCCAGAAGTTGTCAGGTGGGAATGCCACCAGCAGCGCGTCTACCAGCGTGCGCTTGTACTCGCGCATCTTACGATCACGCTCCAGTGACGGAATTAAGGATGGTACGTTGTCCTTGTAACGGGGATTCAGCAGCGTGGCAACCCAGTAATCAGCACAAGTTAGAAGGTGGGCAACTTGGCGGTTGTTGTGGAGACACTGCAGCATGTAATCGCTCATGTGTGCCAGGCTGCCCAGAGGCAACGAAAAGCTGTCCTCTGTGGGAGGTGTATCGTCTGTGTCCTCTGTATCCCCCCAGCCACGCACCATTGATGGCCATGAGCTGGTCTGGGTCCCACCCTGCTGTGAACAAGGTTCATCCTCCTCCTCCTCCATCTCCTCCTCATCTTACATCTAGTCATTTTCCAGAACTGAGCCTTGGCTGGACAATTGTGTACCAATTGTGGGAGCCAATAGAGAATAAGGAAGCGGAGTAGGAGGAGGTGGAAGGACATGCGCCAAACTGCTATCCGCCTCAGGCCCAGCCACCACTGCATTAACCCAGTGTGCTGTTATGGAGGTATACCGTCCCTGACCGCGCTTACAGGTCCACGTATCCGTAGTGAGGTGCATCTTGCCACAGATGGCGTTGCGCAGTGCACACCTGATTTTGTCCACCACTTTGTTGTGTAGGGAAGGAATGGCTCGCCTGGAAAAGTAGTGGCGGCTGGGTACGAGGTACTGTTGGACAGCCACTGCCATAAGGCCTTTAAAACTCTCTGTCTCCATGAGACAGAATGACAGCATTTCAAAGGCCAGTAATTTAGAAATGCTGGCATTCAGGGCCAGCGATCACAGGAGGGTAGGGGGGTACTTCCACTCCAGTGTTTGGAAGATGGAGAGCTGAATGCTTCCGTGGGACATTGTGGAGATGCTTGGTGACCCAGGTGGTGGTGTTGCTGGCAGATCCTCCAGCAGAAGCAGGAGGAGCCAGAGACCTTTCTTGGTTTTTGAGGTGTCTACTCCACTGCAGCTCGTGCTACACTTACATGCCTAGTCGTGCGGGTTGAAAACGTTTATGCCTCGCTTCAGGCTCTGATTGCACAGCATGCAAACCACTCGAGTCTTGTCGTCAGCACATTGTCTGAAGAACTGCCACGCCAGGGGAACTCCTTTGAGCTGGCTTTGGTGTGCTCGGTGCCTTGCTGCGGTAGGCAGTAGCAGGCGTACTGTCTAGGGCAGCAGTCAGCAACCTTTGGCACTCCAGATGTGTTGAAACTACGACTCCCAGCATGCTCCATTCACTTTTATGGGAGTTCTGAAAATAGCTAAGCAAGTGTGCATGCTGGGAGTCGTAGTTTCACTACAGCTGGAGTGCCGAAGGTTGCTGATCCCTGGTCTAGGGGATGGCCGCTCCGCTTTTGCACCCTGCTCCCTCTTCTGCTGTGCTGGTGCTCTGTGTGACCACCGCCTCTTCTTCCGAACTATTCACTTTAAAAAAAGACGACTGAGGGGAGGTCTAATTACTATGTCTAAATATATCAGTGGTCAGTTCAGAGATCTATCCCATCATCTATTTATCCCCAGGACTATGACTGTGACGAGGGGACATCCTCTGTGTCTGGAGGAAAGAAGGTTCGTACACAAACATAGAAGAGCATTTTTTACGGTAAGAGCAGTGAGACTATGGAACGCTCTGCCTGAGGAGGAGGTGGTGATGGTGAGTACAATAAAGGAATTCAAGATGGGCCTGGATGTATTTCTGGAGTGTAATAATATTACAGGCTATAGCTACTAGAGAGGGCTCATTGATACAAGGATTTATTCTGATTGCCTGATTGGAGTCGGGAAGGATTTTTTTTATTCCCCTAAAGTGGGAAAATTGGCTTCTACCCCACATTTTTTTTTTGCCTTCCTCTGGTTCAACTTGCAGGATGACCGGCTGAACTGGATGGACAAAATGTCATTTTCGGCCTTATGTACTATGTTACATAGGTTACTCGCATGACCTTGATTCCATGTGGGGTCGAGGACCTCATCATCCTCCACATCACCTTCCACCCAGTCTTCACCTCTGCTCTCCTTGTCAGTCTGCACACTTTCGAAAGCACCAGCAGTTGGCACCTGTGTTTCGTCATTATCCGAGACTTGCTGCGATGATCCTCCAATGTACTCATCTTGAAACTTAAGTGGTTGGGCATCGGTGCAATCAATCTCTTCCAATTCTGGGGCAGGGATAGGTGGATGTCCCTGGGAAACCCTGCTAACAAAGTCATCAAAAAGCAGAAGAGACTGCTGCATGACTTGGGGCTCAGACTGCTTGGCTGATTTGTAAGGGAGTTAGGTGAAAGACTGATGGACATCGGTTGCAGGTGCCAACTCTGATCTTTCAGCAGGAGACTGGGTGGGAGATAATGTGAAGGAACTGGAGGCACTTTCAGCACCCAATCTACTATCGCCTGTACTTGTTCTTGCCTCACCATTCGTACAGCCGCATTCAGCCCGACCAAATTGCGCTGCAGGTTCTGCCACCTACTCACATCTGAGCAAGTGGTTTCACTTGTGCGTGTAGCTGGCAAAAATCGACCACATTAGTATACATACATTTGAGACCACAACCTCTCAAATGTATGTATACTAATGCCAAAAGCCTGACTAATAAAACTGGAGAACTGGAATTAGTGATGTGTGAAGAGAACGATGACATAGTGGGAATAACTGAGACATGACTGGGTGGTTAATGTACAAGGTTACAGTCTGTTTAGAAAGGATTGTCAAAACCGGAGAGGGGGAGGGGTCTGCCTTTATGTAAAGTCCGGTCTAAAGCCCACACTCCGCGAAGATATAAGTGAGGGACATGAACATGTGGAGTCAGTGTGGGTAGAGATACATGGAGCTAAAAAACAACAATAAATTACTAATAGGAGTTTACTATAAACCACCTAATATACCAGAGTCCACAGAAAATCTATTACTAAACGAGATAGACGAGGCGGCAAATCATAATGAGGTGGTTATTATGGGGGACTTCAACTACCCAGATATAGACTGGGAAACTGAAACTTGTATATCTCAAAAGGGAAACAGGTTCTTGGCAATAACCAAAGACAATTACCTCTCCCAACTGGTTCAGGACCCGACTAGAAGGACGGCCATACTGGACTTGGTATTAACCAATAGGCCCGACAGAACAACAGACGTGCAGGTTGGGGGACACCTGGGAAATAGTGACCATAAAGTAATAACTTTCCAGTTATCATTCAAAAGAGCGTTTCTACAGGGAGGAACAAAAATACCAAACTTCAAAAAAGCTAAATTAAGCCAACTAAGAGAGGCCATAGGCCAAACTAACTGGGACAAAGTCCTCAAAAATAAAAATACAGCCACAAAATGGGATATCTTTAAAAACATCCTAAAATCTCATTGTGAGAGGTACACACCGTATGGTAATAAAAGGTTAAGGAACAAAAAGAAACCAATGTGGATAAATAGAACTGTAAAGAAAGCAATAAATGACAGAAAGAAAGCATATCATTCACTGAAACAGGAGAGGAGCACGGAAGCACTGAAAAACTATAAGGAAAAAAATAGAACATGTAAAAAACAAATAAAAAGCGGCCAAACTAGAGACCCAGAGATTAATTGCCAAAGAGAGTAAAACTAACCCTAAAATGTTCTTCAATTATATAAACGTTAAAAAGTATAAATCTGAAGGTGTCGGCCCTTTAAAGAGTAATGAGGGGGAAGTCGCAGAGAGCGATGAGGAGAAAGCAAAGCTGTTAAATATTTTTTTCTCCAATGTATTCACTGAGGAAAATAAATTGTCAGATGACATGCAGAATGCAAAAATAAATTCCCCATTAAAAGTGTCCTGTCTGACCCAGGAAGAAGTACATCAGCGACTTAAAAAGATTAAAATAGACAAATCGCCAGGACCGGATGACATGCACCCTTGTATCCTAAAGGAATTAAGTAATGTCATAGCCAGACCCGTATTTCTGATATTTGCAGACTCTATACTGACAGGGAATGTCCCACAGGATTGGCGCATGGCATATGTGGTGCCAATATTCAAAAAAGGGCCAAAAACAGAGCCTGGAAACTATAGGCCGGTAAGTTTAACATCTGTTGTGGGTAAACTGAAGGTTTTCTGAGAGATGCTATATTAGAGCATCTCAACAGATATAAGCAAATAACGCCATATCAGCATGGCTTCGTGAGGGATCGGTCATGTCAGACTAATTTAACCACTTCAGCCCCGCTAGCTGAAACCCCCTTCATGACCAGAGCACTTTTTACACTTCGGCACTACACTCCTTTCACCGTTTATCGCTCGGTCATGCAACTTACCACCCAAATGAATTTTACCTCCTTTTCTTCTCACTAATATAGCTTTCATTTGGTGGTATTTTATTGCTGCTGACATTTTTACTTTTATTGTTATTAATCAAAATGTAACGATTTTTTTGCAAAAAAATTACATTTTTCACTTTCAGCTGTAAAATTTTGCAAAAAAAACGACATCCATATATAAATTTTTCGCCAAATTTATTGTTCTACATGTCTTTGATAGAAAAAAAATAGTTTGGGTAAAAGTTATAGCGTTTACACACTATGGTACAAAAATGTGAATTTCCGCTTTTTGAAACAGGTCTGATTTTCTGAGCACCTGTCATGATTCCTGAGGTTCTACAATGCCCAAACAGTAGGAAAACCCCACAAATGACCCCATTTCGTAAAGTAGACACCCTAAGGTATTCGCTGATGGGCATAGTGAGTTCATAGAACTTTTTATTTTTTGTCACAAGTTAGCGGAAAATGATGATGATTTTAAATTATTTTTTTTTCTTACAAAGTCTCATATTCCACTAACTTGCGACAAAAAATAAAAAATTCTAGGAACTCACCATGCCCCTCACAGAATACCTTGGGGTGTCTTCTTTCCAAAATGGGGTCACTTGTGGCGTAGTTATACTGCCCTGGCAATTTAGGGGCCCATATGTGTAAGAAGTACTTTGCAATCAAAATCTGTAAAAAATTACCGGTGAAATCCGAAAGGTGCACTTTGGACTTTGTGCCCCTTTGCCCACCTTGGCATCAGAAAAGTGTCACACATCTGGTATCGCCGTACTCAGGAGAAGTTCGGGAATGTGTTTTGCGGTGTCATTTTACACATACCCATGCTGGGTGAGAGAAATATCTTGGCAAAAGACAACTTTTCCCTTTTTTTTGTCTTTTGCCAAGATATTTTTCTTACCCAGCATGGGTATATGTAAAATGACACCCCAAAACACATTCCCCAAATTCCTTTTAGGAGAGTATTTTTAGACATTTGGATCCCAGACTTCTTCTCACGCTTTAGGGCCCCTAAAAAGCCAGGGCAGTAAAAATACCCCACATGTGACCCCACTTTGGAAAAAAGACACCCCAAGGTATCCAATGAGGGGCCTGGCAAGTTCATAGATAAAAAAAAAAAAATGCATAAGTTAGCGGAAATTGATTTTTTTTTGTTTTTTTCTCACAAAGTCTCACTTTCCGCTAACTAAGGACAAAAATTTAAATCTTTCATGGACTCAATATGCCCCTCAGCAAATACCTTGGGGTGTCTTCTTTCCAAAATGGGGTCAGTTGTGGGGTGTTTGTACTGCCCTGGCATTTGAGGGTCTCCGCAATCATTACATGTATGGCCAGTATTAGGAGTTTCTGCTATTCTCCTTATATTGAGCATACAGGTAATGAAATTTTTTTTTCCGTTCAGCCTCTGGGCTGAAAGAAAAAAAATGAACGGCACAGATTTTTTCATTCGCATCGATCAATGTGGATGAAAAAATCTCTGCCAAAAAAAAAAAAAAGGAGGGGAAAGGCGTCTGCCAGGACATAGGAGCTCCGCCCTACATCCATACCCACTTGGCTCGTATGCCCTGGCAAACCAGATTTCTCCATTCACATCAATCGATGTGGATGAATAAATCATTGCCGGGATTTTTATATTTTTTATATATATATGCCGTTTGTATCATCATATAACGAGTTGAGTCCTGAAATTGAAAAAATAATAAGGCGACATTGGAGTTTACTGAGTAGTGGACACCCAAATGTTGCTGCATTTAGAAGTGTGCCGATGATGGCATATAGAAGAGCAGGCAACATCAGGGATAAGGTAGTACACTCCAAAGTACCAGATAAAGGACAATCCAGACAGACATTCCTCAAAACAAGGCGCACGGGCTCTTTCCCGTGTCTGGGATGTGTGAACTGTAAACTGATGGTCAAGGGATCGACGTTCGCACATCCAGACACGGGCGAGACCTTTGATATAGTGCATTATCTCACCTGTGATTCGTCATGGGTGATATATGTACTATGGTGCCCTTGTAAAAAATTATATGTTGGTGAAACCACTTGCGATCTAAAGACCAGGTTAAATAACCATAGGCAGTCTATTAGGAATAAAAGAAGAGATCTGCCTGTATCAAAGCATTTTGCCGAAAAAAATCATAAAGAAAGTGACTTGAAATTTATGATTATAGATCATGTTAAACCATTGGAAAGAGGAGGTGATCGATTAAGTAAATTAAAAAAAACTGAACTTAGGTGGATTTTTCGGCTTGATACCCTAAAACCCAAAGGGTTAAATGTAGAATTTAGGGTGACAGGAGGAATGGTTAGCTAGATACCCAGCTTACATAGCCTATACCCTGATGTTGTCTGCTCTCTATATGCAGTGAATTTAAATGGAAAACTACAATGATTTGCCTGATGATATAAATGGAAGCTGACTTTTTTTGCCAGTGCCGGGCCGTATATAGATGGAGACGAGATTAATATGTGAGTTATGGAGGCATGATACTTTTGCCCGAAAATATTACCTAAAAAAAGATGGTGGATAGGTACTCGTGATGGGGCGTGAACGATCTGTCCATACGCTGACGCAGACTCGTCTGTGTGCGGCGCCTGGACGTGATCGACCGTACGTCATCGCGTTGGTTTCCACCATAGAGGTGACGTAGGAGCATTAGAAGCTGCGTGAACGGAACAGGGCTGAGTACATGCGCAGTAAGGAGTAGATGCACAGTAAGGAGTAGAGGACGCGGATGAGTGGCGTGTTCAGACACATGTAGAGACGCCTTCTCCACAAACCTTCTCCATAAACTTTCTCGGCTCTCCAGCAGGCTTAAGGCAAGGTAATACAGTCAAGAATTTTTTAAAAACTGCACGGTTCACTTTATTATATACACTTTATGTACACATATTATGATGAATTATTATTGAATGTAACACTGATGTACTGCTACTGAAGTTGATATGCACGGCAATATATGGAGTTAATTATATTAATTATATGAATTGTAGTCCACCCATGAATGGGAGTGCACTAGTACTCTATTGGCTAATAATGGATTGTGTCATGCGGTAGAGCTGTATTTATTTTTGCACTAAGCACTTTTTTGTTCACTTGACTTGAAAATGGTCCTGTGAGAGGACCGAAACGTTGTCTGACATGTGTGAATAAATTTCACTTTTTTACTTAAAGGAGTGCTGCGGACTTTCCTTCTCTATATATATATATATATATATATACACAAAGTGTTTGCCAAAGCATAGGAACGCCGCCTCCTCCTCAGCTCGTATGCCTCGGCAAACGTATCTGTTACTGCAGAGGAGAAAATCTCGTCTTGCAGCGCCGCATACACCGACTTGCGTGTAATCTGACAGCAGCGCAATGCTTCTGTCAGAATGCACATCAGTGCTGCAGCTAGTAGATCGGTTGGTCCACCTGGAAGGTAAAAAAAGAAAAAAAAAAAAAAAAGAAAAAACCAGGCCGCAATGCAATAATTTTATTAACTTTGGAACAGAACATGTAAGCTTTAACTTTTTGAACTAAACATTAACGTGTTTGCTTACTGGTGTTTTTCATTTTTTTTTTTTTTACCTTTATAGAACAAACCTCTCCTTCCCCATAAGTCAATGTGCAAAGCGCAAATCGCCCAAAGATGTGGCAAAGTGCGTTATGCACTTTGTCCCAGGTGAAAGGAGACGTTTGCAGCAGCAGTGAGTGAATGGGCCCTAATAGCCCTGTGTGCCTATCCTGGTGAGATTTTCCCTATGCTAGGTGTACCTGTGTGTGGTACTTTCGGAAACACTCCCCTAAGCATAGGGCAGGGTGGTCAGGACAATCAGGACAGAAATAGCGGGCGTCACGCCTTATTCCACTCCTGCTACAGACACGACATCATTTTCGGGGTGACGGGTGGGTTGAGGTACCAGCAACAACATTGGGGAAATGTCGCTCGTGTAGACGGCTAACTACACTGGTGGATGGGGCCACGGAACCTCCTGGGTACAGGAGGTTATCGATGATCTCTTCCTGAAATTTGAGGAAGGATCCAGTTCTCCCAGCCTTACTGTAAAGAACAAAACTATTGTACAGAGCCAATTGAATTAAATATACAGACACCTTCTTATACCAGCGTCTGGTTCTGCGGGAAACTAAATACGGAGACAACATCTGGTCATTGAAGTCCACCCCTCCCATGTGAAGGTTATAGTCGTGGACTGAGAGGGGCTTTTCAATGACACAGGTTGCTCGCTCAATTTGTATTGTCGTGTCCGCGTGAATGGAGGAGAGCATGTAAACATCACGCTTGTCTCTCCATTTCACCGCGAGCAGTTCTTCGTTACACAGTGCGGCCCTCTGCCCTTGCAAGACGGGTGCTAACGAGCCGTTGGGGGAAGCCCGCGCGACTAGTTCGCGCGGTACCACAGGCGCCAATCCATTCTAGAAACAAATGCCTAAAGAGGGCCACACTTGTGTAAAAATTGTCCACATAAAGATGGTACCCCTTGCCGAATAAGGGTGACACCAAGTCCCAGACTATCTTACCACTGCTCCCCAGGTAGTCAGGGCAACCGACCGGCTCCAGGGTCTGATCTTTTCCCTCATAGACACGAAATTTGTGTGTATAGCCTGTGGCCCTTTCACAGAGCTTATACAATTTGACCCCATACCGGGCGCGCTTGCTTGGGATGTATTGTTTGAAGCCAAGGCGCCCAGTAAAATGTATAAGGGACTCGTCTACGCAGATGTTTTGCTCTGGGGTATACATATCTGCAAATTTCAGGTAGAAATGGTCTATGAGGGGCCGAATTTTGTGGAGCCGGTCAAAAGCAGGGTGGCCTCTGGGACGGGAGGTGCTGTTATCACTAAAGTGCAGGAAACGCAGGATGGTCTCAAATCGTGTCCTGGACATAGCAGCAGAGAACATGGGCATGTGATGAATTGGGTTCGTGGACCAATATGACCGCAATTCATGCTTTTTAGTTAGACCCATGTTGAGGAGGAGGCCCAAAAAAGTTTTAATTTCGGAAACTTGGACTGGTTTATACCGGAAAGGCTGGGCATAAAAGCTTCCCGGGTTAGCGGTTATAAATTGTGTGGCATACCGGTTTGTCTCTGCCACAACTAAGTCTAAGAGCTCCGCAGTCAAGAACAGCTCAAAAAATCCCTGGGCCGAACCGATCTGAGCTGTCTCAACCCGAACTCCAGACTGGGCGGTGAAAGGGGGAACTACAGGTGCGGCTGAAGTTGGGGACTGCCAATCAGGGTTTGCCAGCACCTCTGGGATTCTAGGGGCTCTACGGGCACGTCTTTGCGGTGGCTGCGACGGGGTCACTACTGCACGTGCCACCGTACCAGCTTCAACTGCCCTTCTGGTGCTCGCTATTTCACCATGTTCTACGGCAGTGCTGGTACTAGGTCCAGGAAGGGCTGGGCTGCTGGTGTATGCCTCACCACGTAATCCGACAGCACCAGCCCCACTCTGCTGCTCTTGAAGCGGATCCTGCGCAACCTGCGGTCTAGCGACATGGGGCCGGGTACGCCTGCTGCTATCAGGGACCTCAGCCTCCTCGTCCGAACTTTGGGTCAGAGAGCCACTGCTTTCTACAGGTTCGAATTCTGACCCGCTGGATTCATCAGATGAGGGTTCCCACTCCTCATCCGACTGGGTCAGAAGCCTGTAGGCCTCTTCAGAAGAATACCCCCTGTTTGACATTTGGGCAACTAAATTTAGGGGTATTCCCTGAGACTACCCAAGAAAAAAAAAGCAAGCCTGTCTTACAAATGGGAGGCTAGCGAAGTACCGGAGGCCGCTGCGGTTGATAAAAAATATCAAAACTGATTTTTTTTTTTTATCGCCGCAGTGCGTGAATGTGAAGTGAACAAAAAAAATATTTTTTTTGTCACTGTGGTGGGGCGGGCGTGGGTGAACGCACATGTGGGCGGACGTGGGTGAACGCACGTGTGGGCGACCGATCAGGCCTGATCGGGCAAACACTGCGTTTTGGGTGGAGGGAGAACTAAAGTGACACTAATACAATTATAGATCTGACCGTGATCAGTTTTGATCACTTCCAGATACTATAAAAGTACAAATGCTGATTAGCGATACGCTAATCAGCGAATAACGGACTGCGGTGCGGTGGGCTGGGCGCTAACCGATCCCTAAACTACCTAACCAAGGGGTCTAAACTATACTTAAAACCTAACGATCAATACCAGTGGAAAAAAAAAAGTGACAGTTTGCACTGATCACTTTTTTCCTTTCACTAGTGATTGACAGGGGCGATCACAGTGGTGATCAAAGGGTTAATAGGGGTGATCTGGGGGCTAAGTGTGGTGTAGTGGGTACTCACAGTGATGTGTGCTCCTCTGCTGGAACCAACCGACCAAAAGAAGGAGCAGAGGAGCACAGCAGCCATATAACCCCATCAAATTTACAAATATGATGGGTTAAATGGCTGCTGATTTTTAAAAATCAGCAACCTGCCAGCCAATGATCGTGGCCGGCAGGTTGCTGACGAAATACTCTGCTGCGAAAAGCCGGCACACGATGCGCATGCGCGGGCCGGCTGTGACGTAATCTCGCGTCTCGCGAGATGACGCACCGATGCGTCCAGGAGGAACAAATCAACCACCTCCCGGACGCATCGGTGCGTTAGGCGGTCGGGAGGTGGTTAATCAGTTTCTATGAGGAGGTAAGTTCTAGACTTGAGAGCGGCGAATCAATGGATGTCGTATATCTGGACTTCTCCAAAGCATTTGACACTGTACCACATAAAAGGTTAGTATATAAAATGAGAATGCTCGGACTGGGAGAAAACATCTGTATGTGGGTAAGTAACTGGCTCAGTGATAGAAAACAGAGGGTGGTTATTAACGGTACACACTCAGATTGGGTCACTGTCACTAGTGGGGTACCTCAGGGGTCAGTATTGGGCCCTATTCTCTTCAATATATTTATTAATGATCTTGTAGAAGGCTTGCATAGTAAAGTATCAATTTTCGCAGATGACACTAAACTGTGTATAGTAATTAACACTGATGAGGACAGTATACTACTACAGAGGGATCTGGATAGATTGGATGCTTGGGCAGATAAGTGGCAGATGAGGTTTAACACTGATAAATGTAAAGTTATGCACATGGGAAGGAAAAATGCAAGTCACCCGTACATACTAAATGGTAAAACACTCGGTAACACTGACATAGAAAAGGATCTGGGAATTTTAGCAAACTAAGGCTGCTTTCACACTAGCGTTCGGGTTTCCGTTCGTGAGCTCCGTTTGAAGGAGCTCACGAGCGGACCCGAACGCAGCCGTCCAGCCCTGATGCAGTCTGAATGGAGGCGGATCCGCTCAGACTGCATCAGTCTGGCGGCGTTCAGCCTCCGCTCCGCTCGCCTCCGCACGGACAGGCGGACAGCTGAACGCTGCTTGCAGCGTTCGGGTGTCCGCCTGGCCGTGCGGAGGCGTGCGGATCCGTCCAGACTTACAATGTAAGTCAATGGGGACGGATCCGTTTGAAGATGCCACAATGTGGCTCAATCTTCAAGCGGATCCGTCCCCCATTGACTTTACATTGAAAGTCTGGACGGATCCGTACTAGGCTATTTTCACACTTAGCTTTTTTTTGCTAAAATAATGCAGACGGATCCGTACTGAACGGAGCCTCCGTCTGCATTATTATGGGCGGATCCGTTCAGAACGGATCCGCCCGAACGCTAGTGTGAAAGTAGCCTAAGCTGCAAAAACCAGTGTCAGGCAGCTGCTGCCAAGGCCAACAAGATAATGGGTTGCATCAGAAGGGGCATAGATTCCCATGATAAGAACATAGTCCTACCACTTTACAAATCGCTAGTCAGACCACACATGGAGTACTGTGTACAGTTCTGGGCTCCTGTAAACAAGGCAGACATAGCAGAGCTGGAGAAGGTCCAGAGGAGGGCATCTAAAGTAATAACTGGAATGGGGCAACTACAGTACCCTGAAAGATTATCAAAATTAGGGTTATTCACTTTAGAATAAAGACGACTGAGAGGAGAGCTAATTAATATGTATACATAAAATCCCAATAAACTTTATTTAAGTTTCTGGGTGTAACGTGAAAAAGTTCAAGGGGTATGAATAGTTTTTCTAGGCACTGACAACAAAAGGGTACCAATGTTTTGAACTTTTGACTTTTAAGCACCATATCGCACTATCCACTACAGCTTTGAACGTGAGAATAGGGAAATTTTATAGACAATTACTTTGGATATCCCATACATAAATTGAAAGAAAAAGGAAAAAGTCTGGTACCGTGTTAGCCAATAGAAAAATAGTTTAGTGTTCTCATTAAGAGAAACAAAATAAGAGTATTGCAGGTTTGATACCTTTTAATGGCTAACAAAAATAGAAGTAATGATGTTACATAGCGAGCTTTCGAGACATCACAGTCTCTTCATCAGGCGTACTACAAGAATATATGAAGAAACAGCAATATATATACAATAAGAACAGAGGCATGGGGGGAATGAATGGACATTTTTTTTTTTCAAAAACAGCAACATATAAAAGATCTTGAGAATTAGTCCTTAATTATCTTACAGATAAGGGGTCTGTAAGATAATTAAGGACTAATTCTCAAGATCTTTTATATGTTGCTGTTTTTGAAAAAAAAAAATGTCCATTCATTCCCCCCATGCCTCTGTTCTTATTGTATATATATTGCTGTTTCTTCATATATTCTTGTAGTACGCCTGATGAAGAGACTGTGATGTCTCGAAAGCTCGCTATGTAACATCATTACTTCTATTTTTGTTAGCCATTAAAAGGTATCAAACCTGCAATACTCTTATTTTGTTTCTCTTAATGAGAGCACTAAACTATACATAAATTGGGCATGCAACTATTTAGCATACGATTAGATAAGCAGATCTTTGTCATATGACTGCATTGTTACCGTTTTGCTGCTGATGGCGGAACAATCTTTTTCTTCTTGTACAGTATACTAGAAAATACAACCTGTTCTCACATTTCCTTATAGCTCAGTGTGTTGTTGTTGTTAGGTTGATTCCCAAGCAAAAAGTCACTAGTTCGAATCAATGAGCAGCCATGAAGATCATTTCCCAAGAAAAGAGAATCAGCATCATCCAGCTCATCGATAGTGGTATCTCTGCCAAGAAAATTGCCAAACTGCATCATGTGCGTGCCCTGACAAAATGAAGTTCGGCCATCCATTACAAAGCCAAGAGGTGGATGTCCAGGCAAAATATAGGAGTCAACAAGTCGGCTCATCACAAGTTCTATCAATTCTGGTGAGACAAACACGGCAGTGGAGGTTTGTTTGTATGCTTCATAATAGTGAGATCACAGATTGATGTCAATGCAAGCACCTTGAGACGCATATTACACAGGTCTGGAATGGTGGCCTGAAAAATGTTGAAACAGACTCGACTTCAATATAGTCATAAAACAGGTTGGCTCAAGTTTGCAAAAAAAGTATTACCAGTTGACAGTAAAAGATTGGAAATGGGTGATTTGGAGCAATGAGACGAAAGTCAATACACTGGGCTCTAATGGGTGTAAATGAGTCTGGAAGAAACAAGGAAAAAGGGGGCTAATGGATTGAGAATTTGAAGGAACTGTCAAAATTTTGGTGGAGAAGTCTGATAACATGGGGTTGTTTCACAGCCAAAGGTGTTGGATACTTGACCAGGATCGATGGTGGTCTCAATGATTAGCTATATGTGAGTATCCTACAAGACTAGTTACTTCGTACACTTGAGTACTATGGGTATGAAAAGGATGACACACTGTTCCAGCAGGACAGCGAAACATAGCATACATTGAGATTGGCGAAGAAATGGTTCAATGACAATGAAGTAGAGGTGCTGGATTGGCCCCCACAGTCCCCAGACCTCAACCCAATCGAACACTTATGGGTAGAGTTGAAGAAAAAGCTGTATTCATACCCAAGTGATTTGATCAGTATGTACCAACATTGGGAACGTGTAGAAGAGACCTGGGAACAGACTTCAGTAGAGACATGATTATATCTGATCGAGAGCATGCCCAGAAAGATTCTGGCAGTGTTGAAAGCCAAAGGTGTATTTACAAAATACTAACAAAATAATACAATTGTGAGCAAAACATTAACAATGAAGTTAAATGACAAGAATTTGAATAACTAGCATATTAATCATATCCTAAATAGTTGCAGGTCCAATTTATGTATGAGATAGCCAAGATGATTGTCTATAAAATTATGGTAGTTCAAAGCTTTACTGGATGGTGAGATATGGAGTCTGAAAGTCATATATATATATATATATATATATATATTAGCAGGATGACCGGGTTTCGCATGGGTATATTTCCAGAATTTCATTTAATCTACAGGGAGGAACAAAAATACCAAACTTCAAAAAAGCTAAATTTAGCCAACTAGGAGAGGCCATAGGCCTAACTAAATGGGATACAGTCCTCACAAATAAAAATATAGCCACAAAATGGGATATCTTTAAGCTTTTATAGATATCCCATTTTGTGGCTATATTTTTATTTGTGAGGACTTTTTTGAAGTTAGGTATTTTTGTTCCTCCCTGTAGATTAAATTAAATTCTGGAAATATACCCATGCGAAACCGGGTCATCCTGCTAAACTATATATATATATATATATATATATATATATATATATATATATATATATATATATCTCCTAAAATCTCATTGTGAGAGGTACATACTGTATGGGAATAAAAGGTAAGGGACAAAAAGAAACCAATGTGGATAAACAGAACTGTAAAGAAAGCAATAAATGACAAAAAGAAAACATATAAAACACTAAAACAGGAAGGTAGCACGGAAGCACTGAAAAACTATAAGGAAAACAATAGAACATGTAAAAAACAAATAAAAGCGGCCAAACTAGAGACTGAGATAATCTCTCAGTCTCTAGTTTGGCCGCTTTTATTTGTTTTTTACATGTTCTATTTTTTTCCTTATAGTTTTTCAGTGCTTCCGTGCTACCTTCCTGTTTTAGTGCCAAAGAGAGTAAAACTAACCCTAAAATGTTCTTCAATTATATAAATGTTAAAAAAGTATAAATCTGAAGGTGTCGGCCCGTTAAAGAGTAATGAGTGGGGAGTCGCAGAGAGCGACGGGGAGAAAGCAAAGCTGTTAAATATTTTTTTCTCCAATGTATTCACTGAGGAAAATAAACTGTCAGATGACATGCCGAATGTTGAAATAAATTCCCCATTAAAAGTGTCCTGTCTGACCCAGGAACAAGTGCAACAGCGACTTAAAAAGATTAAAATAGACAAATCGCCAGGATCGGATGGCATACACCCCCGTATCCTAAGGGAATTAAGTAATGTCATAGCCAGACCCTTATTTCTGATATTTGCAGATTCTATATTGACAGGGAATGTCCCACAGGATTGGCGCATGGCAAATGTGGTGCCAATATTCAAAAAGAGTCCAAAAACAGAGCCTGGAAACCATAGGCCGGTAAGTTTAACATCTGTTGTGGGTAAACTGTTTGAAGGTTTTCTGAGAGATGCTATGTTAGAGCATCTTAACGGAAATAAGCAAATAATGCCATATCAGCATGGCTTCGTGAGGGATCGATCATGTCAAACAAATTTAATCAGTTTCTATGAGGAGGTAAGTTCTAGACTTGACAGCGGCGAATCAATCGATGTCGTGTATCTGGACTTCTCCAAAGCATTTGACACTGTACCACATAAAAGGCTAGTATATAAAATGAGAATGCTCGGACTGGGAGAAAACGTCCCTAAGTGGGTAAGTAACTGGCTCAATGATAGAAAACAGAGGGTGGTTATTAATGGTAAATACTCAGATTGGGTCACTGTCACTAGTGGGGTACCTCAGGGGTCAGTATTGGGCCCTATTCTCATCAATATATTTATTAATGATCTTGTAGAAGGCTTGCATAGTAAAATATAAATTTTCGCAGATGACACTAAACTGTGTAAAGTAATTAACACTGAAGAGGACAGTATACTACTACAGATCGATCTGGATAGATTGGAGGCTTGGGCAGATAAGTGGCAGATGAGGTTTAACACTGACAAATGTAAAGTTATGCACATGGGAAGGAATAATGCAAGTCACCCTTACTTAAATGGTAAAACACTCGGTAACACTGACATGGAAAAAGATCTAGGAAATTTAATAAATAGCAAACTAAGCTGCAAAAAACAGTGTCAGGCAACTGCTGCCAAGGCCAATAAGATAATGGGTTGCATCAAAAGGGGCATAGATGCCCGTGATGAGAACATAGTCCTACCACTTTACAAATCATTAGTCAGACCACACATGGAGTACTGTGTACAGTTCTGGGCTCCAGTGAACAAAGCAGACATAGAGCTGGAGAGGGTCTAGAGGAGGGCATCTAAAGTAATAACTGGAATGGGGCAACTACAGTACCCTGAAAGATTATCAAAATTAGGGTTATTCACTTTAGAAAAAAGACGACAGAGGAGATCTAATTAATATGTATAAATATATCAGGGGTCAGTACAGAGATCTATCCCATCATCTATTCATTCCCAGGATGGCGACTGTGACGAGGGGACATCCTCTGCGTCTGAAGGAAAGAAGGTTTGTACACAAACATAGAAGAGGATTCTTTACGGTAAGAGCAGTGAGACTATGGAACTCTCTGCCTGAGGAGGTGGTGATGGTGAGTACAATAAAGGAATTCCTGGAAATAGGGGCCTGGATGTATTTCTGGAGCGTAATAATATTACAGGCTATAGCTACTAGAGAGAGATCGTTGATCCAGGGATTTATTCTGATTGCCTGATTGGAGCCGGGAAGGAATTTTTATTCCCCTAAAGTGAGGAAAATTGGCTTATAGCTCACAGGTTTTTTTTACCTTCCTCTGGATCAACTTGCAGGATGACAGGCCGAACTGGATGGACAAATGTCTTTTTTCGGCCTTATGTACTTATGTAATGTGTGAGGTTAAAATATATCCACAGTGTTCCCCATAACAGTGACCTCCACAGCACCTCTCCCCCCTAGTAGTGACCTCCACAGCAGCCCACCACCTTAAATTTGACCTGCACAGAAGCCCAGCTCGTTAACAGTGACCTGGGCAGTGCCCCATACTGTTAACTGAGACCTTCACAGCCCCTGCCCCATAACAGTTTTCTCCACAGCAGTCCATCCCCTTAACAGCAACCTGCCCCCTTAACAGTCACTTCAACAGAGGCCCAACGTCTTAAGAATAACACCCACAGCACATCGCCACCCTTAACAGTGACCTCCAAAGTATGCTGCCCTCTTAACAGTGACCTTCACAGTGCCCTTCCCCCTTTACACAGACCTTCACAGTGGCTGCCCCTTAAAAGTGACCTCCACAATGCCCCACTCCCTTAAAAGTAACCTACAGTGCCCCATCTCTTAACTGTGACCTCCATAGTGCCCGTCTCCTTAACATGGAAATCTATAGCAGCCCACCCCCTTGGCCTCTATACAGTGCCCAGTACAGCAGCCCACCCACTTAACATTGACCTCCACAGGGCCCTTCCCCTTTAAGAGTGACCTTCCCCCACTGCGCTGTGCCCCCTTAATATAAGACCTGCACAGCACCATCCCCTTAAAATGTGACATCCATATTCTGACCCACATAACTTTTTTATAGCTATATTTACTTAGCTGTGTAAATGCAAACTTTTTTTGCGGGACAATCTGTAGTTTTTATTGATACCATTTTGTGTGTGTCTTTTTTTTATCACATTCTATTACATCTTTGGGTAAGAGAAATTATTTGCATTTTAATAGTATGGGCGTTTCGGATTGAGTATGGCTCATGAGGTTTATATTTTTTGTAATTTATCTATTTAAAAAAATAAAATAAAAAATAATTTAAAGCTTGTATTTAAGACTACAATTTTATTTTTTTATTCTGAACAATCATGGATCTTTTAGATCCATTATATGTACAGAACTGCTCAAATCTTATGTTGGCCTTCTACCTGCAGGAAAAAATAAGAATTGCAGCTTTAATACCCTGGGTGGACCCAGTGCAATTAATTCAATTATCGGCATCCTTGTTGGCAGTAGAAGATGGCCGTAAGAAGCGCCACCTTCTGGATTTTTCACCCTTTAGATGCCGTGTTCTCAGTTGATCCCGCCATCTAAAAGGGTTTAATGACTGTGATCGTCATTATTGCCAGTCACGGTCATTAGCAGCGGGTCTCTGCTGTTTGAAACAGCAAAGACCTGCTAGCCATTAAGCTCGCAGCACGCGCAAGCAGTGCCATGTTTGCACTTCCCTCCAGCACCATACATGTACAGCGCTGGTAACGAAGGGGTTAATATATGCAAATGAGTCTCTAGGAGCGATGGGCTCAGTTCTCTCTGCAATGGCAATGTCCCTATTGAAATCTCATCCACTTGCCGAGAAGAAAACCCTGCAGAGTAAGGGTACTTTCACACTAGCGTTCGGTTGTCCGCTTGAAGGATCCGTTTGAAGGCTCTTCCAAGCGGCCACGAACGGATCCATACGGCCCCAATGCATTCTGAATGGATGCGGATCCGCTCAGAATGCATCAGTCTGGCAGCGTTTGGCCTCCGTTCCGCTCAGCAGGCGGACACCCGAACGCAGCTTGCAGCGTTTTGGTGTCCGCCTGGCCGTGCGGAGGCGTACGGATCCGTCCTGACTTACAATGCAAGTCAATGGGGACGGATCCGTCTGTCATGGCTCCGCTTTGACACGGATCCGTTCGAAACCGTTCATGTTTCTGCGCATGCCCAGTAACTTCCTGTCCCTCCCCCTCATCTGTCCCTCCCCTCATCGTCGGCCATTTTGGAGAACCGACTTGCTGAGACTGGTAAGTGTATGAAGTTTTGTCTGTTTGTCTATCTCTCTTTTTTTACTATCTATCCATCTATCTATCTATCTCTCTCTCTATTTCTAGGGTGGGGGGGCTGCTGGCACTTGGGAAGGGGTGTGTGTGTCTGGAACAATGGGAGCCGCTGGCACTGGTGGTGTGGGCTGCCTTTATGGGGGGGCTTCTGGCACCGGGGGGGAGGGCGCGTGTGGCTGGAACTGTGGTTGCTGCTGGCACTGCGGGGGTGTTTGTGGCTGGAACAGTGCGGTTTGCTGGCACTGCGGGGGTGTTTGTGGCTGGAACTGTGCGGTTTGCTGGCACTGCGGGGGTGTTTGTGGCTAGAACTTTGCTGCTGGCACTGCGGGGGTGTTTGTGGCTAGAACTTTGCTGCTGGCACTGCGGGGGTGTTTGTGGCTGGAACTGTGCGGTTTGCTGGCACTGCGGGTGTGTTTGTGGCTGGAACTGTGCGGTTTGCTGGCACTGCGGGGGTGTTTGTGGCTGGAACTGTGCGGTGCTTCTGGATGGAACTGCAGGGTTTTTTGTGGCTGGAACTGTGCGGTGCTTCTGGCAGTGCGGGGGTGTTTGTGGCTGGAACTGTGCGGTTTGCTGGCACTGCGGGGGTGTTTGTGGCTGGAACTGTGCGGTGCTTCTGGATGGAACTGCAGGGTTTTTTGTGGCTGGAACTGTGCGGTGCTTCTGGCAGTGCGGGGGTGTTTGTGGCTGGAACTGTGGGTGGGGGCTGCTGGCATTGGAGGGGGGCTCTGGGCACTGTGGGAGAGTTGTTTGGAACTGGGAGCCTGATGTCATTGTGGGGGGCTGCTGGCACTATGCAGGGCTGCTGTCTCTCGCGGTGTTTATGTAACTTGGGGGGATTATGGCTTCTGTCGGATTAATTTTTTTAATTATTTTATTATTAGGGTCGTACAAAAAAAGAAAAAAAGAGATCTGCGGTGGGGAAGCCAATATCGATATTTTAAAAAGTAAGTATTAAAAAAAACTAAAAAAATGTTGATATATGAGGAAATAGTGCTCTACAAGTTCCTTTAACGGTATCTGCATTTTGTCTGGTATTTTGTTGCGTACAGATGTCATCTAAGAAGACATCATCAATCGACTGGCGTAACCCACCCAGAAGGCGCCGCCATATCCAGTGGCCCGTAAGTATAAAATCAACACTTGGACTTTTTACTGTTTGATTTGTTGCATTAATCAGTATGTGCTCTTATTATAGATTTCTTCATCATCTTCAGAGGAGGGCTCTCCCGAAGTGGGCGGTGCTGCCGGGGCCAGCTCACCAGCATCCAGGGGAGGTGGACCAAGCCCGGACCGGGGCTGTCAAGAAGTAAGTATATATATATATATATAGATTTCTTAAAAATTGGTTTAAGTACGGTCTTCTAAATTTTTTTTATTTGTATTAGCAATCTGCACCTAGAGCCGCCAGCGAGGATCCCCCAGTCGCCTCCAGAGTCCGCGGGAATGAGCGTGGCGGTCGTAGACGTGTAAGTATTGAATTTAGTAGTTTATTTAGCATTTTGTATTAGGATTTACATTAAATTTTGTATTTCCTTTTTTTTCAGGGTTCCCTAGGCTCCACCAGGGAGGATGAGGAGTTCGGGTTTCCGAGCATCAATAACCTGCTCCTCATCCGACTGGTGGAGGCGCGTCCAGCGTTATGGGACCACGCCGACCGCCACCACGCCGATTATCGCCATACCCAGCGGCTCTGGAGGGACATCTCTGCAGAACTTTTAGAGACCTGGGGGGATCTAGATGCGGCGGCTCAGGAGAAATATGGTAAGTAAAACAATATGCATTTTAATAAATTAAAATATTATTGTTTTCCTTTCATCATGCTGATTTTAGTTTTTATTGTTTTTTTCCATAGTCAAACTGGTTATAACGCGTTGGCGATCTATCCGGGACCGCTTCAGGAGGGATTATAACAAGGAGGGTCAGGCCCCGAGTGGCTCCGGAGGAACCTCAGGGGCCACATACATCCATACGGCGGCCCTGGGGTTCCTACGAAAGGCCATGGCACCAAAAAGGTAAATATTTATAACAACTGTTTAAAAAATAAATTGTAAAGGGGCTGTCCGAGACAGGGTAGCGTTTGGCTCCCCTGTTTTAGACAGCCCCCCACAGTCAGATGGACAACTGTTCTCTCCGTCTGAGTGTAAGGGGCTGTCTGAGACAGGGTAGCGTTTGGCTCCCCTGTTTTAGACAGCCCCCCACAGTCAGATGGACAACTGTTCTCTCCGTCTGAGTGTAAGGGGCTGTCTGAGACAGGGTAGCGTTTGGCTCCCCTGTTTTAGACAGCCCCCCACAGTCAGATGGACCACTGTTCTCTCCGTCTGAGTGTAAGGGGCTGTCTGAGACAGGGTAGCGTTTGGCTCCCCTGTTTTGGACAGCCCCCCACAGTCAGATGGACAATTGTTCTCTCCGTCTGAGTGTAAGGGGCTGTCTGAGACAGTGGAGCGTTTGGCTCCCCTGTTTTGGACAGCCCCCTATGCTATACGGTAGACATAGCATAGAACATAGATGTTTTATTATTTAAAGAACAATTCCTAACTTTCCTTTTTTTTTTCCTACAGAAGTGCCAGCCTCACTCGGGAGCCTGACCAACCTCCTGAGGCGGAACCGGAACAGATCGCCAGCGCCAGCCCTCCTGTCCCTGATGCATCGGCTCAGGATAATCCGGGTCCCCTACCGGGTCCCTCCGCTCAACAGAGGCTCTTAGGTTTCCGTCAAAATTTAAGAGCCCTGGTGAGCGGGCAGAGATCTGGTAGGCCAAGTCGAGCCGATTATGCAAACCTTGTAGAGGTCGTTTCCGACGCTCTAGAAGGTTTTGCCCGACATCAAATGGAGTTTGGTGCTGACTTGATTCGCCGCTGGCAAGGGGCGGAGTCGGCGCATCAACGCAGCCCAAACTACCATTATGGGCTAAACATGATCGGTTTGATGGACTCAATGACGCCCGAGCAGTTGCATCAGTTTAAGATCATGGTAGAGAACGGGTCATGGGAAATCATGCACCGCCCCCAACCCCCACCCCCACCCCCATCCCACACCTACCCCCCATCCCACACCTACCCCCCATCCCACACCTACCCCCCATCCCACAGCAGTGGCCAGTACCGCCAACCTTTCCCTTCCCACCCCCCCGAGCATGTGTTTCCTTCTTCTTCTTTTTCTTCTCCTGCCCCTTTTCCTCCTACTTCTTTTCAAACTCCCTCCACCTCTACACATGCTCGGGTCCCCTCCTCCTCCTCAGACCCTTCCTTTCTCCACACCCCTCAATTACGCCCTGCATCCTTTCCTATGGCCCGTAGTTTATCCTCAGTGGCTCGCCAGGACAGGGGGGCTACCATTGCCAGCCCCAGCGCAAGTCCACGACAGTCCACCTCCCCTACCAGTTATGAACAGTTGTGAAAAAAATAAAAAAAGTTTATATTTTGTTTATTTATTTATTTATTGATTGACATAAAAAAAAATAAAAAAAATTATACTTTACTGCACTGTGTCTGTCTTTTTATTGTCCTGTACAGGGAACATTGGCACTCTAGCTGTGTTGAAATAAAAACTACCCTAGTCTCACTACTGTGCGTTTATTACAACACCCTTGGTAGTTTTTATATCAAAACAGCATTAGTGCCAATGTCGTAAGATCCATTAACACCTGCCCATCAATAATGAGCTAAATTTTGGCTCTTTATTGATCGTAGAACCTATGATTGGAACATGAACAAGCAAATGCTTGTTCATTGTTCAATCTTGTGCCCTTTCATATGAGCCCTTGTGGGAGTCACGGTCTGTCAGCATCATCAGGAATTCATTAATTGTGATTTTAACGTTTAATGATTTCCCGATGACGCTAAAATAACTAGTGTGATTACCACAAGGGACACGCAAGGGACATAGAGTTTTTAAAGGGGTATTCACATAGACAATGGGGGGATTTCACTTGAATATGCCCCCATTGTCTGATAGGTGTGGTAACATTGGTAGGACCCGCACCTATATCGAGAACGGAGCGGGGAGCACTGTTGCTGTAGGACACATTTCCCATGGTATGTCCACCACCAAGCGCTAATCCCCGCCTCTCCCATAGAACTGAATGGAGGGCGGCAGCACAGTGCAACCTCATCTACTTTCTTGGCTTCGTTCTCAATATATGTGAGGGTCCCAGCCGTGGGACCCGCACCTATAAGACAATGTAGGTATATCTTAAAGTGGTATGCCCCCATTGTATGAGATGAGAAAACCCCTTTAAGGCCTCTTGCACACGACTGTATGCCCCAAGAGACATACGGTCCGTGAGCAGGCCATATGTCCCGTAGTGGCATTGATCGTGCACACGAGAGTACACAGCATCATAGTGTACAATCATCCTGTGCTAGTTGAGCTGCCCGCGGGGATATAGTCTTGCACTAATAGATCATATGAGTGCAGGACAATAGCCCAGTTTGCGGCACAACATGGTCAGCATCATGATGCTCTGTAATACTCCTGTACGACGATCAGGGACATATGGCCCGCTAACGAACACTATACATCTTTATAAGTGCATGTAGTCGTGTACAAGAGTCCGAAAGGTGTGGTCCATTATCAAAGTCGGACCAGCTTTGGAACTTCAACAAGATAGCCATGGAGAAATATAGGAGCATTACAACCCTATAGATCTCAATACATGAAGATGGAACCTAGAGATGCTTTTCCTTTCAAAACGGATCCGCTAAACGGATGACAAAACGGAAACCAACGTGACAAACGGATCCGTAATACAGACGGATCCGTACAAACGGATCCGTCTGAATTGCTTCTGTTTGGCTCCGTTATTGACGGATCCGTTTGAAATGCCGTTCAAGCGGATCCGTGAAACGCTAGTGTGAAAGTAGCCTAAACTGAAATGCTAAAACAAAACAAAAAAATCTTTATTGGTGTCAGTAGTTAAAGGAAGGGGTAGGAAACTGTTCATCAGTACATATGCATGGGACAGTATATGAAGGCGGTGCATAAGGAACCAACATAAAACCCCACATTGACTTTCCCAGGTAAATATATCTATTTCCCTGATTCTGCAATATATAGAAACACCCCACATGTAGTGGTAAATTGCTGTAAGGACACAAGGCAGGGCGCAGAAGAAAAGGAGCGCCATGTGTTTGTTGGAAGGCAGATTTTGCTGGACAGGTTTTAAGACACCAATGTCCCATTTGAAGCCCCCCGATGCACCCCTACAGTAGAAAGTCCCAAAAAGTGACTACATTTTTTAAACTATGAGATAACGTGACAGTTTTATTGGTATTATTTTGGGGCACATATGATTTTTAATTGCTCTATATTACAGGCAAGGTAACAAAAAAAATGGCTGTTATGGCAGTTTTTTCACAATGTTCATCTAACAAGTTATATCATATGTAGGGATGAGCGAACTCGAACTGTATAGTTCGGGTTCGTACCGAATTTTGGGGTGTCCGTGACACGGACCCGAACCCGGACATTTTCGTAAAAGTCCGGGTTCGGGTTCGGTGTTCGTCGCTTTCTTGGCGCTTTTGTGACGCTTTCTTGGCGCTTTTTGAAAGGCTGCAAAGCAGCCAATCAACAAGCGTCATACTACTTGCCCCAAGAGGCCGTCACAGCCATGCCTACTATTGGCATGGCTGTGATTGGCCAGAGCACCATGTGACCCAGCCTCTATTTAAGCTGGAGTCACATAGCGCCGCCCGTCACTCTGCTCTGATTAGCGTAGGGAGAGGTTGCAGCTGCGACAGTAGGGCGAGATTAGGCAGATTAACTCCTCCAAAGGACTTGATTAACTGATCGATCTGCAGCTGTGGATCATTGAGCTGCTGATCCTCAATTGCTCACTGTTTTTAGGCTGCCCAGACCGTTTGTCAGTCACATTTTTATGGGGTGATCGGCGGCCATTTTGTGTCTTGTGCGGTGCTGCGACCAAGTGCATCCAAGCTGCGACCAAGTGCATTTAACCCTCAATGGTGTGGTTGTTTTTTGGCTAAAGCCTACATCAGGGTGAAGCTTTCACACCAAGTGCATTTAACCAGCAATAGTCTGTTTATTTTTTGGCCATATACTAAATCAGGGGCAAGCTGCGCCTGTCACCAAGTGCATTTAACCCTCAATGGTGTGGTTGATTTTTGGCTAAAGCCTACATCAGGGTGAAGCTGTCACACCAAGTGCATTTAACCAGCAATAGTCTGTTCATTTTTTGGCCATATACTAAATCAGGGGCAAGCTGCGCCTGTCACCAAGTGCATTTAACCCTCAATGGTGTGGTTGTTTTTTGGCTAAAGCCTACATCAGGGTGAAGCTGTCACACCAAGTGCATTTAACCAGCAATAGTCTGTTCATTTTTTGGCCATATACTACATCAGGGGCAAGCTGCGCCTGTCACCAAGTGCATTTAACCCTCAATGGTGTGGTTGTTTTTTGGCTAAAGCCTACATCAGGGTGAAGCTGTCACACCAAGTGCATTTAACCAGCAATAGTCTGTTTATTTTTTGGCCATATACTACATCAGGGGCAAGCTGCGCCCGTCACCAAGTGCATTTAACCCTCAGTAGTGTGGTTGGTCAAGCTGTGACACCAAGTGCATTTAACCAGCAATAGTCTGTTCATTTTTTGGCCATATACTACATCAGGGGCAAGCTGCGCCCGTCACCAAGTGCATTTAACCAGCAATAGTGTGGTTATTTTTTGGCCATATCCCAGTCTAATTCTGTCATTAAATCCATACCGGTCACCCAGCGCCTAAATACTAGGCCTCAAATTTATATCCCGCTAAATCTCTCGTTACCGCTGTCCTGTTGTGGCTGGGAAAGTTATTTAGTGTCCGTCAAAGCACATTTTTTGTTCTGGGTTGAAGTACAATTCCCAATTTAGCAATTTCATAATTTAGTGGTTCCTGCTATATCAGAGCTATTTGAAATCTATCCCTAAAAGGGTATATAATATTCAAGGTGCACATAGGGTCATTCAGAATAACTTCACACACACCCGCTACTGTGCATTTCCAAGTCTAATTCTGTCACTAAACCCATACCTGTCACCCAGCGCCTAAATACTAGGCCTCAAATTTATATCCCGCTAAATCTCTCGTTACCGCTGTCCTGTTGTGGCTGGGAAAGTTATTTAGTGTCCGTCAAAGCACATTTTTTGTTCTGGGTTGAAATACAATTCCCAATTTAGCAATTTCATAATTTAGTGGTTTCTGCTATATCAGAGCTATTTGAAATCTATCCCTAAAAGGGTAGATCATATTGAAGGTGCACATAGGGTCATTCAGAATAACTTCACACACACCCGCTACTGTGCATTTCCAAGTCTAATTCTGTCACTAAACCCATACCTGTCACCCAGCGCCTAAATACTAGGCCTCAAATTTATATCCCGCTAAATCTCTCGTTACCGCTGTCCTGTTGTGGCTGGGAAAGTTATTTAGTGTCCGTCAAAGCACATTTTTTGTTCTGGGTTGAAATACAATTCCCAATTTAGCAATTTCATAATTTAGTGGTTTCTGCTATATCAGAGCTATTTGAAATCTATCCCTAAAAGGGTATATAATATTCAAGGTGCACATAGGGTCATTCAGAATAACTTCACACACACCCGCTACTGTGCTATTCCAAGTCTAATTCTGTCACTAAATCCATACCTGTCACCCAGCGCCTAAATACTAGGCCTCAAATTTATATCCCGCTAAATCTCTCGTTACCGCTGTACTGTTGTTGCTGGGAAAGATATTTAGTGTCCGTCAAAGCACATTTTTTGTTCTGGGTTGAAATACAATTCCCAATTTAGCAATTTCATAATTTAGTGGTTTCTGCTATATCAGAGCTATTTGAAATCTATCCCTAAAAGGGTATATAATATTCAAGGTGCACATTGGGTCATTCAGAATAACTTCACACACACCCGCTACTGTGTATTTCCAAGTCTAATTCTGTCACTAAACCCATACCTGTCACCCAGCGCCTAAATACTAGGCCTCAAATTTATATCCTGCTAAATCTCTCGTTACCGCTGTCCTGTTGTGGCTGGGAAAGTTATTTAGTGTCCGTCAAAGCACATTTTTTGTTCTGGGTTGAAATACAATTCCCAATTTAGCAATTTCATAATTTAGTGGTTTCTGCTATATCAGAGCTATTTGAAATCTATCCCTAAAAGGGTAGATCATATTGAAGGTGCACATAGGGTCATTCAGAATAACTTCACACACACCCGCTACTGTGCTATTTCCAAGTCTAATTCTGTCACTAAACCCATACCTGTCACCCAGCGCCTAAATACTAGGCCTCAAATTTATATCCCGCTAAATCTCTCGTTACCGCTGTCCTGTTGTGGCTGGGAAAGTTATTTAGTGTCCGTCAAAGCACATTTTTTGTTCTGGGTTGAAATACAATTCCCAATTTAGCAATTTCATAATTTAGTGGTTTCTGCTATATCAGAGCTATTTGAAATCTATCCCTAAAAGGGTATATAATATTCAAGGTGCACATTGGGTCATTCAGAATAACTTCACACACACCCGCTACTGTGTATTTCCAAGTCTAATTCTGTCACTAAACCCATACCTGTCACCCAGCGCCTAAATACTAGGCCTCAAATTTATATCCTGCTAAATCTCTCGTTACCGCTGTCCTGTTGTGGCTGGGAAAGTTATTTAGTGTCCGTCAAAGCACATTTTTTGTTCTGGGTTGAAATACAATTCCCAATTTAGCAATTTCATAATTTAGTGGTTTCTGCTATATCAGAGCTATTTGAAATCTATCCCTAAAAGGGTATATAATATTGAAGGTGCACATAGGGTCATTCAGAATAACTTCACACACACCCGCTACTGTGTATTTCCAAGTCTAATTCTGTCACTAAACCCATACCTGTCACCCAGCGCCTAAATACTAGGCCTCAAATTTATATCCCGCTAAATCTCTCGTTACCGCTGTCCTGTTGTGGCTGGGAAAGTTATTTAGTGTCCGTCAAAGCACATTTTTTGTTCTGGGTTGAAATACAATTCCCAATTTAGCAATTTCATAATTTAGTGGTTTCTGCTATATCAGAGCTATTTGAAATCTATCCCTAAAAGGGTATATAATATTCAAGGTGCACATTGGGTCATTCAGAATAACTTCACACACACCCGCTACTGTGTATTTCCAAGTCTAATTCTGTCACTAAACCCATACCTGTCACCCAGCGCCTAAATACTAGGCCTCAAATTTATATCCTGCTAAATCTCTCGTTACCGCTGTCCTGTTGTGGCTGGGAAAGTTATTTAGTGTCCGTCAAAGCACATTTTTTGTTCTGGGTTGAAATACAATTCCCAATTTAGCAATTTCATAATTTAGTGGTTTCTGCTATATCAGAGCTATTTGAAATCTATCCCTAAAAGGGTATATAATATTCAAGGTGCACATTGGGTCATTCAGAATAACTTCACACACACCCGCTACTGTGTATTTCCAAGTCTAATTCTGTCACTAAACCCATACCTGTCACCCAGCGCCTAAATACTAGGCCTCAAATTTATATCCTGCTAAATCTCTCGTTACCGCTGTCCTGTTGTGGCTGGGAAAGTTATTTAGTGTCCGTCAAAGCACATTTTTTGTTCTGGGTTGAAATACAATTCCCAATTTAGCAATTTCATAATTTAGTGGTTTCTGCTATATCAGAGCTATTTGAAATCTATCCCTAAAAGGGTATATAATATTCAAGGTGCACATTGGGTCATTCAGAATAACTTCACACACACCCGCTACTGTGTATTTCCAAGTCTAATTCTGTCACTAAACCCATACCTGTCACCCAGCGCCTAAATACTAGGCCTCAAATTTATATCCTGCTAAATCTCTCGTTACCGCTGTCCTGTTGTGGCTGGGAAAGTTATTTAGTGTCCGTCAAAGCACATTTTTTGTTCTGGGTTGAAATACAATTCCCAATTTAGCAATTTCATAATTTAGTGGTTTCTGCTATATCAGAGCTATTTGAAATCTATCCCTAAAAGGGTATATAATATTCAAGGTGCACATAGGGTCATTCAGAATAACTTCACACACACCGCTACTGTGCATTTCCAAGTCTAATTCTGTCACTAAATCCATACCTGTCACCCAGCGCCTAAATACTAGGCCTCAAATTTATATCCCGCTAAATCTCTCGTTACCGCTGTCCTGTTGTAGCTGGGAAAGTTATTTAGTGTCCGTCAAAGCACATTTTTTGTTCTGGGTTGAAATACAATTCCCAATTTAGCAATTTCATAATTTAGTGGTTCCTGCTATATCAGAGCTATTTGAAATCTATCCCTAAAAGGGTATATAATATTCAAGGTGCACATAGGGTCATTCAGAATAACTTCACACACACGCTTCTGTGCATTTCCAAGTCTAATTCTGTCACTAAATCCATACCGGTCACCCAGCGCCTAAATACTAGGCCTCAAATTTATATCCCGCTGAATTTGAATACAATACATTGGGCCAAATAATATATTTGTTGTTGTGGTGAACCATAACAATGAGAAAAACATCTAGTAAGGGACGCGGACGTGGACATGGTCGTGGTGGTGTTAGTGGACCCTCTGGTGCTGGGAGAGGACGTGGCCGTTCTGCCACATCCACACGTCCTAGTGTACCAACTACCTCAGGTCCCAGTAGCCGCCAGAATTTACAGCGATATATGGTGGGGCCCAATGCCGTTCTAAGGATGGTAAGGCCTGAGCAGGTACAGGCATTAGTCAATTGGGTGGCCGACAGTGGATCCAGCACGTTCACATTATCTCCCACCCAGTCTTCTGCAGAAAGCGCACAGATGGCGCCTGAAAACCAACCCCATCAGTCTGTCACATCACCCCCATGCATACCAGGGAAACTGTCTCAGCCTCAAGTTATGCAGCAGTCTCTTATGCTGTTTGAAGACTCCGCTGGCAGGGTTTCCCAAGGGCATCCACCTAGCCCTTCCCCAGCGGTGAAAGACATAGAATGCACTGACGCACAACCACTTATGTTTCCTGATGATGAGGACATGGGAATACCACCTCAGCATGTCTCTGATGATGACGAAACACAGGTGCCAACTGCTGCGTCTTTCTGCAGTGTGCAGACTGAACAGGAGGTCAGGGATCAAGACTGGGTGGAAGACGATGCAGGGGACGATGAGGTCCTAGACCCCACATGGAATGAAGGTCGTGCCACTGACTTTCACAGTTCGGAGGAAGAGGCAGTGGTGAGACCGAGCCAACAGCGTAGCAAAAGAGGGAGCAGTGGGCAAAAGCAGAACACCCGCCGCCAAGAGACTCCGCCTGCTACTGACCGCCGCCATCTGGGACCGAGCACCCCAAAGGCAGCTTCAAGGAGTTCCCTGGCATGGCACTTCTTCAAACAATGTGCTGACGACAAGACCCGAGTGGTTTGCACGCTGTGCCATCAGAGCCTGAAGCGAGGCATTAACGTTCTGAACCTGAGCACAACCTGCATGACCAGGCACCTGCATGCAAAGCATGAACTGCAGTGGAGTAAACACCTTAAAACCAAGGAAGTCACTCAGGCTCCCCCTGCTACCTCTTCTGCTGCTGCCGCCTCGGCCTATTCTGCTGCTGCCGCCTCGGCCTCTTCCTCCGCCTCTGGAGGAACGTTGGCACCTGCCGCCCAGCAAACAGGGGATGTACCACCAACACCACCACCACCACCTCCGTCACCAAGCGTCTCAACCATGTCACACGCCAGCGTTCAGCTCTCCATCTCACAAACATTTGATAGAAAGCGTAAATTCCCACCTAGCCACCCTCGATCCCTGGCCCTGAATGCCAGCATTTCTAAACTACTGGCCTATGAAATGCTGTCATTTAGGCTGGTGGACACAGACAGCTTCAAACAGCTCATGTCGCTTGCTGTCCCACAGTATGTTGTTCCCAGCCGGCACTACTTCTCCAAGAGAGCCGTGCCTTCCCTGCACAACCAAGTATCCGATAAAATCAAGTGTGCACTGCGCAACGCCATCTGTAGCAAGGTCCACCTAACCACAGATACGTGGACCAGTAAGCACGGCCAGGGACGCTATATCTCCCTAACTGCACACTGGGTAAATGTAGTGGCAGCTGGGCCCCAGGCGGAGAGCTGTTTGGCGCACGTCCTTCCGCCGCCAAGGATCGCAGGGCAACATTCTTTGCCTCCTGTTGCCACCTCCTCCTTCTCGGCTTCCTCCTCCTCTTCTTCCACCTGCTCATCCAGTCAGCCACACACCTTCACCACCAACTTCAGCACAGCCCGGGGTAAACGTCAGCAGGCCATTCTGAAACTCATATGTTTGGGGGACAGGCCCCACACCGCACAGGAGTTGTGGCGGGGTATTGAACAACAGACCGACGAGTGGTTGCTGCCGGTGAGCCTCAAGCCCGGCCTGGTGGTGTGTGATAATGGGCGAAATCTCGTTGCAGCTCTGGGACTAGCCAATTTGACGCACATCCCTTGCTTGGCGCATGTGCTGAATTTGGTGGTGCAGAAGTTCATTCACAACTACCCCGACATGTCAGAGCTGCTGCATAAAGTGCGGGCCGTCTGTTCGCGCTTCCGGCGTTCACATCCTGCTGCTGCTCGCCTGTCTGCGCTACAGCGTAACTTCGGCCTTCCCGCTCACCGCCTCATATGCGACGTGCCCACCAGGTGGAACTCCACCTTGCACATGCTGGACAGACTGTGCGAGCAGCAGCAGGCCATAGTGGAGTTTCAGCTGCAGCACGCACGGGTCAGTCGCACTACAGAACAGCACCACTTCACCACCAATGACTGGGCCTCCATGCGAGACCTGTGTGCCCTGTTGCGCTGTTTCGAGTACTCCACCAACATGGCCAGTGGCGATGACACCGTTATCAGCGTTACAATACCACTTCTATGTCTCCTTGAGAAAACACTTAGGGCGATGATGGAAGAGGAGGTGGCCCAGGAGGAGGAGGAGGAGGAGGAGGAAGAGGGGTCATTTTTAGCACTTTCAGGCCAGTCTCTTCGAAGTGACTCAGAGGGAGGTTTTTTGCAACAGCAGAGGCCAGGTACAAATGTGGCCAGCCAGGGCCCACTACTGGAGGACGAGGAGGACGAGGATGAGGAGGAGGTGGAGGAGGATGAGGATGAAGCATGGTCACAGCGGGGTGGCACCCAACGCAGCTCGGGTCCATCACTGGTGCGTGGCTGGGGGGAAAGGCAGGACGATGACGATACGCCTCCCACAGAGGACAGCTTGTCCTTACCCCTGGGCAGCCTGGCACACATGAGCGACTACATGCTGCAGTGCCTGCGCAACGACAGCAGAGTTGCCCACATTTTAACCTGTGCGGACTACTGGGTTGCCACCCTGCTGGATCCACGCTACAAAGACAATGTGCCCACCTTACTTCCTGCACTGGAGCGTGATAGGAAGATGCGCGAGTACAAGCGCACGTTGGTAGACGCGCTACTGAGAGCATTCCCAAATGTCACAGGGGAACAAGTGGAAGCCCAAGGCCAAGGCAGAGGAGGAGCAAGAGGTCGCCAAGGCAGCTGTGTCACGGCCAGCTCCTCTGAGGGCAGGGTTAGCATGGCAGAGATGTGGAAAACTTTTGTCAACACGCCACAGCTAACTGCACCACCACCTGATACGCAACGTGTTAGCAGGAGGCAACATTTCACTAACATGGTGGAACAGTACGTGTGCACACCCCTCCACGTACTGACTGATGGTTCGGCCCCATTCAACTTCTGGGTCTCTAAATTGTCCACGTGGCCAGAGCTAGCCTTTTATGCCTTGGAGGTGCTGGCCTGCCCGGCAGCCAGCGTTTTGTCTGAACGTGTATTCAGCACGGCAGGGGGCGTCATTACAGACAAACGCAGCCGCCTGTCTACAGCCAATGTGGACAAGCTGACGTTCATAAAAATGAACCAGGCATGGATCCCACAGGACCTGTCCGTCCCTTGTCCAGATTAGACATTAACTACCTCCCCATAACCATATATTATTGGACTCCAGGGCACTTCCTCATTCAATCCTATTTTTATTTTCATTTTACCATTATATTGCAAGGCTACCCAAAGTTGAATGAACCTCTCCTCTGTCTGGGTGCCAGGGCCTAAATATATGCCAATGGACTGTTGCAGTGGTGGCTGACTGTGAAGCCTGATTCTCTGCTATGACATGCAGACTAATTCTCTGCTGACATGAAGCCAGATTGTCTGTTACGGGACCTCTCTCCTCTGCCTGGGTGCTGGGCCTAAATTTATGAAAATGGACTGTTGCAGTGGTGGGCTGACGTGAAGCCTCATTCTCTGCTATGACATGCAGACTGATTCTCTGCTGACATGAAGCCAGATTGTCTGTTACGGGACCTCTCTCCTCTGCCTGTGTGCTAGGCCTAAATATATGCCAATGGACTGTTGCAGTGGTGGCTGACGTGAAGCCTCATTCTCTGCTATGACATGCAGACTGATTCTCTGCTGACATGAAGCCAGATTGTCTGTTACGGGACCTCTCTCCTCTGCCTGTGTGCTAGGCCTAAATATATGCCAATGGATTGTTGCAGTGGTGGCTGACGTGAAGCCTGATTCTCTGCTATGACATGCAGACTGATTCTCTGGTGACATGAAGCCAGATTGTCTGTTACGGGACCTCTCTCCTCTGCCTGGGTGCTGGGCCTGAATTTATGACAATGGACTGTTGCAGTGGTGGCTGACGTGAAGCCTGATTCTCTGCTATGACATGCAGACTAATTCTCTGCTGACATGAAGCCAGATTGTCTGTTACGGGACCTCTCTCCTCTGCCTGGGTGCTGGGCCTAAATATCTGACAATGGACTGTTGCATTGGTGGCTGACGTGAAGCCTGATTCTCTGCTATGATATGAAGACTGATTCTCTGCTGACATGAAGCCAGATTGTCTGTTACGGGACCTCTCTCCTCTGCCTGTGTGCTAGGCCTAAATATATGCCAATGGATTGTTGCAGTGGTGGCTGACGTGAAGCCTGATTCTCTGCTATGACATGCAGACTGATTCTCTGGTGACATGAAGCCAGATCCTCTGTTACGGGACCTCTCTCCTCTGCCTGGGTGCTGGGCCTAAATTTATGAAAATGGACTGTTGCAGTGGTGGGTGACGTGAAGCCTGATTCTCTGCTATGACATGCAGACTGATTCTCTGCTGACATGAAGCCAGATCCTCTGTTACGGGACCTCTCTCCTCTGCCTGGGTGCTGGGCCTAAATTTATGAAAATGGACTCTTACAGTGGTGGGTGACGTGAAGCCTGATTCTCTGCTATGACATGAAGACTGATTCTCTGCTGACATGAAGCCAGATCCTCTGTTACGGGACCTCTCTCCTCTGCCTGGGTGCTGGGCCTAAATTTATGAAAATGGACTGTTGCAGTGGTGGGTGACGTGAAGCCTGATTCTCTGCTATGACATGCAGACTGATTCTCTGGTGACATGAAGCCAGATCCTCTGTTACGGGACCTCTCTCCTCTGCCTGGGTGCTGGGCCTAAATTTATGAAAATGGACTGTTGCAGTGGTGGGTGACGTGAAGCCTCATTCTCTGCTATGACATGCAGACTGATTCTCTGCTGACATGAAGCCAGATTGTCTGTTACGGGACCTCTCTCCTCTGCCTGGGTGCTGGGCCTGAATTTATGACAATGGACTGTTGCAGTGGTGGCTGACGTGAAGCCTGATTCTCTGCTATGACATGCAGACTAATTCTCTGCTGACATGAAGCCAGATTGTCTGTTACGGGACCTCTCTCCTCTGCCTGGGTGCTGGGCCTAAATTTATGAAAATGGACTCTTACAGTGGTGGGTGACGTGAAGCCTGATTCTCTGCTATGACATGAAGACTGATTCTCTGCTGACATGAAGCCAGATCCTCTGTTACGGGACCTCTCTCCTCTGCCTGGGTGCTGGGCCTAAATATCTGACAATGGACTGTTGCATTGGTGGCTGACGTGAAGCCTGATTCTCTGCTATGATATGAAGACTGATTCTCTGCTGACATGAAGCCAGATTGTCTGTTACGGGACCTCTCTCCTCTGCCTGTGTGCTAGGCCTAAATATATGCCAATGGATTGTTGCAGTGGTGGCTGACGTGAAGCCTGATTCTCTGCTATGACATGCAGACTGATTCTCTGGTGACATGAAGCCAGATCCTCTGTTACGGGACCTCTCTCCTCTGCCTGGGTGCTGGGCCTAAATTTATGAAAATGGACTGTTGCAGTGGTGGGTGACGTGAAGCCTGATTCTCTGCTATGACATGCAGACTGATTCTCTGGTGACATGAAGCCAGATCCTCTGTTACGGGACCTCTCTCCTCTGCCTGGGTGCTGGGCCTAAATTTATGAAAATGGACTGTTGCAGTGGTGGGTGACGTGAAGCCTCATTCTCTGCTATGACATGCAGACTGATTCTCTGCTGACATGAAGCCAGATTGTCTGTTACGGGACCTCTCTCCTCTGCCTGGGTGCTGGGCCTGAATTTATGACAATGGACTGTTGCAGTGGTGGCTGACGTGAAGCCTGATTCTCTGCTATGACATGCAGACTAATTCTCTGCTGACATGAAGCCAGATTGTCTGTTACGGGACCTCTCTCCTCTGCCTGGGTGCTGGGCCTAAATTTATGACAATGGACTGTTGCAGTGGTGGCTGACGTGAAGCCTGATTCTCTGCTATGACATGCAGACTGATTCTCTGCTGACATGAAGCCAGATCCTCTGTTACGGGACCTCTCTCCTCTGCCTGGGTGCTGGGCCTAAATATCTGACAATGGACTGTTGCATTGGTGGCTGACGTGAAGCCTGATTCTGCTATGAAGACTGATTCTCTGCTGACATGAAGCCAGATTGTCTGTTACGGGACCTCTCTCCTCTGCCTGGGTGCTGGGCCTAAATTTATGAAAATGGACTCTTACAGTGGTGGGTGACGTGAAGCCTGATTCTCTGCTATGACATGAAGACTGATTCTCTGCTGACATGAAGCCAGATTGTCTGTTACGGGACCTCTCTCCTCTGCCTGGGTGCCGGGGCCTAAATATCTGAGAATGGACTGTTCCAGTGGTGGGTGACGGGAAGCCAGATTCTCTGCTATGGAACCTCTCTCCAATTGATTTTGGTTAATTTTTATTTATTTAATTTTTATTTTAATTCATTTCCCTATCCACATTTGTTTGCAGGGGATTTACCTACATGTTGCTGCCTTTTGCAGCCCTCTAGCCCTTTCCTGGGCTGTTTTACAGCCGTTTTAGTGCCGAAAAGTTCGGGTCCCCATTGACTTCAATGGGGTTCGGGTTCGGGACGAAGTTCGGATCGGGTTCGGATCCCGAACCCGAACATTTCCGGGATGTTCGGCCGAACTTCTCGAACCCGAACATCCAGGTGTTCGCTCAACTCTAATCATATGCCATTTTTATAGACCAAATTGTTATGGACGCGACAATAACAAATATGTATACTTTTCAGTTTTACATAATAAGCTTTTTTTATTGATTTTGTGTCTCCATTTTCTTAACGCCATTTTTTAAAAATTTTCTGCCGATCGTCTTCTGCAGTGACTCGTTTTTTTTGCAGGAACAGTTGATGTTTTTATTGGTACCATTTCTGATTACATATGATTTTTTGATCATTCATTATTACACTTTATGGGGCAAGGTGACCCAAATTTATTTGTATTTTTTTGCCACAGTTTTTATTAAATTTTTTATGGTGATCACCTTAGTGGTTAGGTCATGTGATATTTTATAGAGCTAGTTGTTATAGACGCGGTGATACCCAATAGGTGTGTTTTTCCTTTTCCTATTTTGTTATTATAAAATCAGGGGAAAAAACAGGGGCTTTTTTGTTTTTTTACTTGAAACTTTTTTTTTATTAATAACAATTGTGTTTACTTTTTTTTAACTTTATTTCTGTCCCACTATGGGACTTCAATTTTTAGGGGTTTGATCCCCACTGCAATGCATTACAAGACATCTGACCATGGAATAGAAACGGTTATTCCATCGGCATCGGCTTCTACAGCGATGCCAGCGGATACAGCAAGCGCCCAGCTATTAGTGACTGCTGGGCCCCGAGCTATGATGTACTATTACGTCATATGTCAGGAACGGGTTAACTACTAATACCAATAAAGATTTTCTGGTTTGTTTTTGGGTTTCCCCGGGCAGTTAAGTTTTTGTACAATTGAAATGCATATTTCACAATCTTATTATGCACTGCAGGTTTAAATCTGCAGCACATCAATTTATTCTGCTGGTTTTAACAGCTCCTTTCAACCTTTGCAATGCAAAAGTTGAAAGTAGCAGAAGCTGTACTGTGATTCCAGCTGCTGCATAATTCAGCCTATTTTGAGTACCATTTGTGTTAGCATCTATTGAACAAATGTGCTGTAGAATTTCTGCTGTGGAAAATTCACAATGAACTAGCTATATGTGGATGTAGCCAAAAGGTTGAAAGCCGCAGTCAAAACCAAGAACATAAATTGATATGCTATGGATTTAAAACCTACAGCACAGGTTAGTTTTCACGCTGGGGGTTTTCTATGCAACATTTGGATGACACGTTCACAATCTAATCCATTTCATTGCTATAAAAATGCAGATACTTTGGCAATTGGCATCTTTTTGAGACTGGTAACAAGATCTTGAAAACTTCTCAATTTTAAAGCCTGAAGTGAGGAACAACTTCAATTATATTGAACCAAGAGCCCATATGGGATTGGAGGCGGGTTCAAATATGATCTTTAAGCTATTAGACAAGGGCAGTAATATCATTGTTAGGAATCATTCTAAATACTTGAAAATGTGTCACTCCTTCTTAGACAACAAAGAATGTTATGGTATTCTGTCCTCAGATCCAACCGAAGAGTTTGGGGTTTCCCTAGAATTTATCATTATTGGTGCACTAGAAAAGGGTCTGATTTCTGGGGAGAAATTTAAATTTATGATTCCAACTACCCACAGATACCTACTTTTTATACATTACGAAAAGTGTCGACCAATCATTTCAGGTGTGGACTCTATCACTAAAAATGCAAATGTACAGTGCCTTGCAAAAATATTCACCCCCCCTTGAAATTTTTTGTATTTTGGTGCCTCACAACCTGGAATTAATATGGATTGCTTGACGATTTGCATCATTTAATTTATAGAACATGCCCACAACTTTGAAGAGGTTTGGTTTCTTTATTGTGAAGCAAACAACAAATAGGATAAAATAACAGACAAAGTCAATGTGCCTAACTATTCACAATACTTTGTAGAGCCACCTTTTGCAGCAATCACAGCTATAAGTCGCTTTGGATAAGTCTCTATGAGCTTGCCACATCTTACCACTGGGATTGTTGCCCATTCCTCCTTGCAAAACTGCTCCAGCTCCTTCAAGTTGGATGGTTTGCACTTGTGAACAGCAATCTAAGTCTGACCACAGATTTTCTATTGGATTGAGATCTTGGTTTTGACTAGGCCATTCCCCTTAAACCACTCAAGTGTTGCTTTAGCAATGTCTTTGGGGTCACTGTCCTGCTGGAAGGTGAACCTCTATCCTAGCCTCAGCTCACGCACAGAGTGGTACAGGTTTTGCTCAAGAACATCCCTGTATTTAGCACCATCCATCTTTCCCTCAACTCTGATCAATTTCCCAGTCCTGGCTGATGAAAAACATCCCCACAGTATGGTGCTGCCACCACCATGTTTCACTGTGAGGATGGTGTTCTTTGGGTTATGTGATGTGTTGGGTTTGCACCAGACATAGTGTTTTTTTTGATGGCCGAAAAGTTAAATTTTAGTCTCATCAGACCAGAGCACCTTCCTCCATACATTTTGGGAGTCTCCCACATGCCTCACAATGTGCAGTTTTGTTTTTAGCTGAAAGTAATGGCTTTCTTCTGCCCATTCAGACATAAAGCCCAACTCTATGGAGCATGCAGATTATTGTCGTCCTAGGTACAGATACTCCAGTCTCAGCTGTAGAACTCAGAAGCTCCTCCAGGGTTACCTTAGGTCTCTGTGCTGCCTCTCTGATTTAGTAAGGATGAATCAGTGATAGGTGGGGAACAAGGGGTAGTCACCTACCCCCAGTGTCACACCAGTCACAAAAAAAAAAAAAAAGGATGCGGTTGAGCGCCAAATTCCCAAATGACAAGGTGTAGGTGGGTGGTGGTACAGGTAGTCCTTATTAGTATCGAAAAAATCACCCAAGTTGAGGTGCTGTGGGCTGATAGGTAGCGCACAGTGGTGGGTAGGTGAATGGTACAGGAATAAGAATAATCTTTTTTATTTTTTTTATTTATAAAAAACAGAGAAAACAGCCTTTTAGTATAATGAAAGAAATCCTCAATGGTGAGGATAGAGGATAGTGCTAAGTGTGGGGCTAAGTGTCTGTGACAATAAAAGATTGTAAGAAGCTATCTTTATGCTTGTTTCTCAGTCGCCTGCCGTGCGACCGGTAGTGGAGTCAGTGGAACGCAACACGCAACACTCTCACAAACAATAAAAATATCGTCATTAAAAGTGCCGACAAAGGAGGGGGAATCGTTATCATGGACTCATCCTACTACTTAGCAGAATCACTACGAATCCTCGCAGACAAGGAATATTACCAAATTTTATCATCTGACCCTACCAATAACTATTAAAAAAAACTGACATCTCTAGTGGATGATGGATTTCGGTCAGGTATCATTAGCAAAAAAGAAAGAACCTTCCTCAAAACGCCACACCCATCCACAGCACGTTTTTATTTTTTACCCAAAATACATGTCACTAACGAACCCCCCAGGAAGACCGATTATCTCTGGTATCGCATCACTTACCTCTAATCTGTCCGACTATGTGGACAGTATCCTACAGAAATACGTCCTGCTATTACCCTCATATCTACGTGACACTTCCCATCTTATTAGTACCTTAGAGACTTTTGAATGGAGAGACACCTACCATTGGGTGACACTAGATGTCACCTCCCTCTACAGCAATATCACCCACTCTCTCGGCATCCTTGCTGTAGACAAAACCCTCTGTCAAGACCACCAACTACCCTACACACAACGAACCTTCTTCATAGACTCCATCAACTTCATCCTCCACCATAACTATTTTATATTCCAGGACACCATATATCAACAATGCAAAGGAACGGCCATGGGGACCAAGTTTGCCCCAGCCTTTGCCAATCTGTCCATGGGGGTATTCGAAGAACTACATGGCCTCATCACCCATCCCAACATAAAATTCTACAAGAGGTACATAGACAACATAATCTTAATCTGGGAAGGGAACCCTGATGTTCTAACAGATCATATCAACCACATCAATACCAATGGTGGTAATATCAGGTTTACACGAGACACACCCTACAGAAGTAACTTTTTTAGATCTAGACCTTTCAATCACAAATAACAAAATATCAACTAGAACACACTTCAAGAAAGTAGACACGAACAGTTATTTAGACTTTAAGAGCTGCCATCACAAGAAATGGCTAAACAATATACCATATAGCCAGATGCGCAGAATTCGCAGGAACTGCTCCAATGAGACGGTCTGTAGGGAACAACTAGCCATCTTGAAGAAACGTTTCTATGACAAAGGGTACCCAAGTAAACTTGTAAAAGATTCTGAAAAGAGAGCTCTAGGACCATCCGAAAAAGATAGTCTCAGTGGCAAAAATAAGAACAATCAAAATAAAACTCTAGTTACAGATAATATCCAATCTTCATTTCATCACACGTTACAACTCCAGACATGTGGATATTAGAAAATTAATGAATAAACATTGGAACATTTTACTAAAAGACCCCATCATAGGCAAGACTATTCCAAAAACGTCTAATTTAATTTTCAAACGTGCCCAGACTTTGAAAAATATTTTGGCCCCCTCATTACCCAAACTTGAGACTAACCCAGGAGGTTCCAAATCTGGTCCAAACAAGAGCCTACGGAAAACAGGTTCACACAAATGCGGAATAAAAAGATGCATGTGCTGTGACATTATAAATTGCTGCGGCAAACGGGTTATTTTACCTCACCCTATGAAACCAATCAACATACACCACCCAATGAATTGCAGCACTACAAATGTGGTCTACCTACTACAATGCCCCTGCAACCTCTTGTATATCGGCCGCACTACCCAATCCCTGAAAGAACGTATGAATGAGCATCGTTCGAATATAAGACGCAAAGTTTGCACACACAGCGTATCCCGACACTATGCTTCCCACCACGAAGGTGACCCCACATCTCTGTCAGTCACGCCACTAGAATGGGTTCCGCAATCATTCCAAACACTATGCAGAAAAGAAATGTTCTGGATATTTAAGTTAAACACCCTCATCCCTTTCGGCCTCAACGAATCCCTTGAATATACCAACTACTAAACCACCAGTCCCCCACTTAGGTCATGATTCATTTACATTCAACACACCCACCACATGCCATCTTCATGAAATGTTTAGAGGAATTCTTTGGAGTAAACCTTTTAAGGAAAAGAGGAAAATAGACACGTGTAACATAGTAACATAGTACATAAGGCCGAAAAAAGACATTTGTCCATCCAGTTCGACCTGTCATCCTGCAAGTTGATCCAGAGGAAGGCAAAAAACCCCTGTGAGGTAGAAGCCAATTTTCCCCACTTTAGGGGAATAAAAATTCCTTCCCGACTCCAATCAGGCAATCAGAATAAATCCCTGGATCAACGATATCTCTCTAGTAGCTATAGCCTGTAATATTATTACGCTCCAGAAATACATCCAGGCCCCTCTTGAATTCCTTTATTGTACTCACCATCACCACCTCCTCAGGCAGAGAGTTCCATAGTCTCACTGCTCTTACCGTAAAGAATCCTCTTCTATGTTTGTGTACAAACCTTCTTTCCTCCAGGCGCATAGGATGTCCCCTCGTCACAGTCACCGTCCTGGGAATAAATAGATGACGGTATAGATCTCTGTACTGACCCCTGATATATTTATACATATTAATTAGATCTCCTCTCAGTCGTCTTTTTTCTAAAGTGAATAACCCTAATTTTGATAATCTTTCAGGGTACTGTAGTTGCCCCATTCCAGTTATTACTTTAGTTGCCCTCCTCTGGACCCTCTCCAGCTCTGCTATGTCTGCTTTGTTCACTGGAGCCCAGAACTGTACACAGTACTCCATGTGTGGTCTGACTAATGATTTGTAAAGTGGTAGGACTATGTTCTCATCACGGGCATCTATGCCCCTTTTGATGCAACCCATTATCTTATTTGCCTTGGCAGCAGCTGCCTGACACTGTTTTTTGCAGCTTAGTTTGCTGTTTATTAAAATTCCTAGATATTTTTCCATGTCAGTGTTACCGAGTGTTTTACCATTTAATAAGTACGGGTGACTTGCATTATTCCTTCCCATGTGCATAACTTTACATTTGTCAGTGTTAAACCTCATCTGCCACTTATCTGCCCAAGCCTCCAATCTATCCAGATCACTCTGTAGTAGTATACTGTCCTCTTCAGTGTTAATTACTTTACACAGTTTAGTGTCATCTGCAAAAATTGATATTTTACTATGCAAGCCTTCTACAAGATCATTAATAAATATATTGAAGAGAATAGGGCCCAATACTGACCCCTGAGGTACTCCACTAGTGACAGTGACCCAATCTGAGTATTTACCATTAATAACCACCCTCTGTTTTCTATCACTGAGCCAGTTACTTACCCACTTACAGATGTTTTCTCCCAGTCCGAACATTCTCATTTTATATACTAACCTTTTATGTGGTACAGTGTCAAATGCTTTGGAGAAGTCCAGATATACGACATCCATTGATTCGCCGCTGTCAAGTCTAGAACTTACCTCCTCATAGAAACTGATTAAATTTGTTTGACATGATCGATCCCTCACGAAGCCATGCTGATATGGCGTTATTTGCTTATTTCCGTTAAGATGCTCTAACATAGCATCTCTCAGAAAACCTTCAAACAGTTTACCCACAACAGATGTTAAACTTACCGGCCTATAGTTTCCAGGCTCTGTTTTTGGACCCTTTTTGAATATTGGCACCACATTTGCCATGCGCCAATCCTGTGGGACATTCCCTGTCAATATAGAATCTGCAAATATCAGAAATAAGGGTCTGGCTATGACATTACTTAATTCCCTTAGGATACGAGGGTGTATGCCATCCGGTCCTGACGATTTGTCTATTTTAATCTTTTTAAGTCGCTGATGTACTTCTTCCTGGGTCAGACAGGACACTTTTAATGGGAAAATTTATTTCAACATTCGGCATGTCATCTGACAGTTTATTTTCCTCAGTGAATACATTGGAGAGAAAAAATATTTAACAGCTTTGCTTTCTCCTCGTCGCTCTCTGCGACTCCCCCCTCATTACTCTTTAACGGGCCGACACCTTCAGATTTATACTTTTTAACATTTATATAATTGAAGAACATTTTAGGGTTAGTTTTACTCTCTTTGGCAATTAATCTCTCAGTCTCTAGTTTGGCCGCTTTTATTTGTTTTTTACATGTTCTATTTTTTTCCTTATAGTTTTTCAATGCTTCCGTGCTACCTTCCTGTTTTAGTGTTTTATATGCTTTCTTTTTGTCATTTATTGCTTTCTTTACAGTTCTGTTTATCCACATTGGTTTCTTTTTGTTCCTTAACCTTTTATTCCCATACGGTATGTACCTCTCACAATGAGATTTTAGGATGCTTTTAAAGATATCCCATTTTGTGGCTGTATTTTTATTTGTGAGGACTTTATCCCAGTTAGTTAGGCCTATGGCCTCTCTTAGTTGGCTAAATTTAGCTTTTTTGAAGTTTGGTATTTTTATTCCTCCCTGTACAAACGCTCTCTTGAATGATAATTGGAAGGTTATTACTTTGTGGTCACTATTTCCCAGGTGTCCCCCGACCTGCACGTCTGTTGTTCTGTCAGGCCTATTGGTTAATACTAAGTCCAGTATGGCCATCCCTCTAGTCGGGTCCTGAACCAGTTGGGAGAGGTAATTTTCTTTGGTTATTGCCAACAACCTGTTTCCTTTATGAGATACACAAGTTTCAGTTTCCCAGTCTATATCTGGGTAGTTGAAGTCCCCCATAATAACCACCTCATTATGATTTGCCGCCACGTCTATCTCGTTTAGTAGTGTATCCATTTATTTATCATTTTATCTTGTATTATGTCATTATACCACTATCATTTACTCATCTACCATCATTGTACTGTAGTCGGTGTTAAATAGATATTGCTCAGCAGAAGTCTATATTTTCCACTTAGATACTAACACTAAATAGTCTATATGATCCTAACGTTGATACCCATTTAGTCCTCTACATTTTTATTAATATTATTATTACCAGCCTTATATCACTCCACATGATATATCCTTGCCAGCTGCATACAGGGAAAATTTAGTTTTTTATTTCCATTTGCTGCTACATTACCTGTCTTTTTACTCCTACTTACATTTGTATGTTCATGCTTTTTTTATTTCCAAGCATTCCACTTTTTCACACCCTGCATTATTCACAAATATCCCATTCCCCCTAACCGCTAGGTGAAACGCAGAACACTCTGACATCTGCGTTCCACCGAATTGACCTCCCACCATGATTGCCGGCACTTCCGGATCCAGGTGATATCCTGCCCGACGAGGCGAATCCCTATGCGCTCCACTGGCCTCCTTCTTTTACGTGGTGGAACGCATACTGCGTTCCACCGACTCCAACTGCAGCCACATCCGGCGTTGCACGAGGTGGAACTCATATTGCGTTCCACCGACTCCAATTACAAGCACTTCCGGTCGTGGCCTGCCCCGTCCCGGCTACGGGTCTGGTGGAATGCATGTTGCGTTCCACTGACTCCACTTCTGGTCGCACGGCAGGCGACTGAGAAACAAGCATAAAGATAGCTCCTTACAATCTTTTATTGTCACAGACACTTAGCCCCACACTTAGCACTATCCTCACCATTGAGGATTTCTTTCATTATACTAAAAGGCTGTTTTCTCTGTTTTTTATAAATAAATAAATAAATAAGAAAAGAAAAAAAAGGATGATGTCACTCCCTGTAACTCCACCCACTTACTTTTGGCGCCAAAACGGCACACCCACATGTATTTAAAGCCCATGCATCATGTCTATTGTATATACTGCTCCTGATGAAGGGGGTACTATGACCCCTGAAACGCGTTGAGCCTTATTTTAAACCATTAAAGAGGATTGATTACATACCCTTGGATTTGTCTGCTGCTTTACCAACCAGGCTGTACACCCAGGTCGTAGACGTCACCCTCTAACAAACCTACACGCGATCCCGGCTTAGGGGGGTTACTTGCCACAGGTGCCTCAAGGTCATCCTGTTGGCAACCCCCCCTGTGAAGTGAGTGGATTTTTAACATTGTTTTAATTTTATCTTTATTTTTACCATTATATGTTTTGAACGATTCTAAAGAATTCACTCAATTTTTATGCATGTATATGTGATAGATTTTCAGGTTTTTAAGAGTTTACCTAATACTACTGTTAAACGTCATCTTATTCCTGTACCATTCACCTACCCACCACTGTGCACTACCTATCAGCCCACAGCACCTCAACTTGGGTGATTTTTTCGATACCAATAAGGACTACCTGTACCACCACCCACCTACACCTTGTCATTTGGGAATTTGGCGCTCAACCGCATCTTTTTTTTTTTTTTTTTTTTTTAGTGACCGGTGTGACACTGGGGGTACGTGACTACCCCTTGTTCCCCACCTATCACTGATTCATCCTGATTTCTTTGTGGTGTCTAGTTTTGTTTTCTACACCAGAGCTGCCTTCCCATCCTACTGTTTCCCTTCTTCCCAATCCCTCCATCATACAGTCCTGTTGGCGCCTTTTCTTTATCCTTCTCTTCAGGGAATAAGCACAGTCCCGTGTCGCTTTAGGATAACCTCCTTTTTCTTCTCTTTTTTTCCCACTTCTGCTCTCTGATTAAGGCCCTCCTTGCCTGGTCCGTGAGTTTTGGTGGGCGGCCGTCTCTTGACAGGTTTGCTGTTGTGCCATGTTCTTTCCATTTCGCTATGATAGATTTGATGGTGCTCCTAGGGACCATCAAAGATTTGGATATTTTTTTTTTTATATAACCTAACCCTGACTTGTACTTCTCAACAACATTGTCCCTTACTTGTTTGGAGAGTTCCTTGGTCTTCGTGGCAGTGTTTGGTTAGTGATGCCTCTTGCTTAGGTATTGAGGCCTCTGGGGCCTTTCAAAAAGGGTGTATATATGTAATGACAGATCATGTAAAACCTATATTGCACACAGGTGGACATCATTTCACTAATTATGTGACTTCTGAAGTTAATTGGTTGCACCAGAGCTTTTTATGGGCTTCCTAACAAAGGGGGTGAATACATACACACATGACAATTTTCTGTTTTCTATTTTAAACAATAGCATTATTTATATATTTCTCATTTCACTTCACCAACTTAGACTATTGTGTTCTGATCCATCACATAAAAATCAGATTAACAAACATTGAACTTAAGGCTGTAATGTAACAAAATATAAAAAAAAAAAGTCAAAGGGGATTTGACTTTTGCTAAGCACTGTATATCTGGATAGAGTTTCAGGCAGTTTGTGGTTTCATTACCCTCATACATTAGTGACCCAACTGACCTGTTGGTGAAAATTGAAGGAATACCTGTGGATGACAATATGCTCCTGGCCTCGACTACATCCTTTATTGGGGCAGGTTTATTGGTGACATCCTGGTCATCCAAGAAGGCACTGTGGAAATCTTTGAACAGTTTGAGAATAAAATCAATTACAATTCAATTGTCCAACGAGGAAGCAGATGTACTAATTACTAAGGGAAATGGTAATCTCCAAACTGAGGTCTATCGAAAACAGACCACAACTAAAACTTTGGTGGTATAGTTACCACACTCTGCTACTTAAGAAGGGTATACCAAAAAGCCTATATCTTAGGTTAAGAAGAAACTGTTCAAGCACATAAGTATTTAGAATGCAAGCTGAGGACTTCCATCCTAGATTCTCCCAGAAGCGGTACTTAGCATGGCTTCCAGTATTTCCTTGGTACTGATAGAGATGCCCTTGCTTAAATCCAGAGTACAGGGTAAGGAAAAAAAGGCAGTGATATCAGGATTATTGGCACGTTTGATAATCCAAATCAAAGGGTTTTTGAGGTCCTTAGAATGCATTGGGGCATTCTACTGATTTAACAATGCACCCATCCATCAACTTTAGGAAAGGAAGATCAATACGTGACCGACTAGCACATAGCCTTTACCAAGAAATTAAATTGGAGTGTAGTTGGCTTGATCGGAAGCCAATCGATACCTAAATTGTGGCTTGCATGTATCTGACCAGAAAGTAGTCAATTATTTCTGACCTTGATTAAAAGAAGTGTAATATTTTTGAAATCTGGGGATGAATGCTGATTGGTTTCAGCTCCCTGCCATGATAATGACCTCCTTTTTTATTTTTCATTGCAGGGATCTGCAATAGAACCCCGTTTTAATCTCCTCTTAGGTTTTCATATAGGTAATTCAGCCATACATACAGCCAGCCACAGTTCTCTTGCCTGGATACAGAATCCCCCTCATCTATGATGTGTAGGGAATTATGGGATTAATTAGGGCACTGCCCTAAAAATAGCACCTGACCTAACATGCTACCTAACAAGACACCCTTAGCCCTCTCCCACGTTAGTCATCAAACAGGTTAAACTAAAGGCGTAAAAATAATTGCAGGGAATTTTTAAAAATAATTTCAGGAAGAATAAATACCAGGGAACGCATTGTGGTTCAATAATACTGGATTCAGGCGAAGACAAGAGTAGCCCGTAAGATGCATTCTACAGTGGAACGCATTATAACATTATACAGACTGACTGACTAGGACTCTGTTACTCTGCCACCCTTATAACATGTCTCCCAAGTGTCCCCTCTTTTGGAGGAACAGTCCCTCTTTTTATCCCGAGTCCCTCTGTCCCTCTTTGATCCTTAAATAGCCCTCTTTTTGACATGGGTAATTAATGCATAAACGTGCATTAATAAATTTACTAAATTGCTCCTTACTAAACTATCTGTATGGTTTCTAACTGTGTATTAGACCATAACTTCATTATTTGGTGCAATTTGGACCTTAAAATATCAATAATCCAATGATTTATATGCCAATATTTAATAGGATACTGAAGCACAAGAAAAAAAATGGTCCCAGGTGCTCCGCATACTGTAAAATACATAAAGGAACTTATACTCACCTAACCGATCTCCAGCTGCTGTAGTTGTGAAGGAGTCAGTAATTATGCTTTGGGTGGAGTCAGAGGCGTGGCCTAGCATGTGCCACACATATTGTCCTGCTTTGCGATTTTCAAAAGTTGAGAGGTATGCTATAATCATGCAATTTGTCTTGCAGTGCGCTCCAGACTGGGACGCATCACAGTATCAGACTGTCATGGGGGAGCAGCCATGTGGTGCACACCAGAGAGGAGCCCGTTATAACACCTTGTGAGCTCTCCTGCACCTGGAATGCATCACAGGATTCAGGCTGCAATGTGGGCGTGACGGCATGATGTGATCCAGATGGAGCACATCAAATTCTCCTCTAACATCCAGGATCGCTTATGACTGGTGGAAGGTACAGCAGATTACTGTAGCGTGTGTTCAAAGTAGAAAGCAGCAGGGACAGGGAATGAGAGGGGGGCTTCAGTATGTACATAAAAGAGCATGACACACGTATAAAGTGCATGCACCTATATCAGATGCCAACATAATGTATCTAGCATAGCTACTGAGCTATTTTTCTTTATTTCAGCTAGCCAATCAGGCTGTATTTGTATTTAATTTGCTCCCTGTTGTCATCTAAGGAATTTTGGACACGTTATTTACTTCTATTGTGCCATTTGGTTACTCTGGTCCCCTGAAGAACCGGCTCCGTTTAGTGGTGGGGGAAACATGTCGTTACACCCAGAAGAAACAAGTGGAGAGATACTGCAGGGGTGAGTGAGGGTTTAGCTATGAGGGGTGAAGTCATCCCATTCAGGGTGGGTGCTCCGCCTGTAGGCAGGGGTAGATTAGGGGCAAACCAGGGACAGGTAGGTTCCTAAAAAACAACTCCAACAACTGCCATAGGTTAAACATCAATCACTGTATATAATAATATGGCGACCTCACGTAAATTTAATTGTGCTACTGCTAAACTGAATTGATCTTTAAACAGTGAATAAGACAGATCAGTATGGTTACAGACAAGGAGATCCCATCCCTACGGCATTACTGTATTGCATTTGATATTATATTTTTAGAGAAAACAACAATATATGATTTTTCTGTTTGTATATTTTAAGGTTATTGTACTTTTTAATACAGTTATTAAAGGGGCTTTTTATAAGTGGAGGGTTCCTTCTACAGTGAATTGTTAATTATACCGCATCCCGCATTCATCTAAGAACAGCCACAGTGTTATTTTTTGTGTTAGAATCTTTTGACCAAATGCACTGTAGAATTTCTGCTGTGGAAAATTCACAGTGAACTTGCTATGTGTGCATGTAGCCCAAAGGTTGAAAGCTGCAGGCAAAACCAGAACACACATTGACATGCTATGGATTTAAAACCTACAGCACAGATCAGCTTATGCTGGGGGATTTCTCTGCAACATGTGGATGACACCTCCGCAATCTCATCCATTTCACTGCCATTGTAAATACAGATTTTCTGCACTCCGTTCTACTGTACAGAATCCACTCCACAGTACCTGTACTACTTCTTCAGTCCCACAGATTTGTAAGGAGAAGAAACAGATAAATATAACAGTGTTCTATTCAAGCAAGGCAAGACCAGACTCCCAGTCACATGATAGAGGCTGGGAACATGGTGGTCAGGCCCACACCAATTAAACACATCCTGTGGATAGGAGGCAAGTGTTGTACATTGCACAACCCCGTAATTTGTATTTAGGCAATGTAATGACAGCAGTACAACAGGTTAATGCAGAATTATTACGACATCTCGCTAATAATTACTTACCAAGAGAGCTATAATCTTAACATGGTGAGCACAGAGTTCAGCATTTCCATATCTGAATGAATTACAAGAGAATAAAAATAAAATAAAAAAACAAGTTATAGAAACTAAAATTACATTCTGCATTATGTAATTTATCTTACCGTACTAAAAAACACCACAAGTCAATTGCCAAAAGTGACTCTAACATTCTATCACTTAGAACAGCATTTAGCAGTGTGCGCTCCTACGTACAAAAAAAAAAAGAGAGATATATTATTTACAACTTAATGTATTTTACGAAGGAAAGAATTTGTTTTTAACATTTTTATTGTGAATTATCCAGCTTCAGTGTGAAATGTGTAACTGTGTACAAAATAACTGTTTTCCAGTTATTTTGATCAATGTAAGGTGCCCATTATAACACCACAGCATTTTTTCAATGTCAATATCTTTTGGAGTAAAACTGCTGTGAATGTACTGCATCTTAATGATGTTCGGATACCACCTATGCACAACAGCCTTTCCATTTATAAAGTTCTACACAAAAAAAGCAGTTCTTCGAAAGATAATATCCTGGTCTAATATTAAAATGTTTTTCAAAATACATGGACTTACCAGTTCAGGAAACCACCCTGGAGAAAGTTGTACAATACATGCACAAAGGTGGGTGCAGACATATTGATAAAAAGTTATATTCAATGGGCTTTGGCCTTTCTCTAATTCTTCCTGTAGAACAACTGGAAGGGCGATCTCAGGAGAACATCTTGCAAAGCTCTGGAGTACAGCTTTAAATATGGACATTCTAACACAAAAGATATTAAATTTTTCAATTTTTTATTATAAATAAATAAATGAATTACCAAAAAAAAGTAGGAATAATGAAATGATTACATTTGATTGTAAGACGGCTCACTCCCTATAGCCACGGCTAGGTGCCTGTGCCTAGTATGAATCACCCTTTCAAACACGATAAAATTGTACTAAAATATAGACCGGCACTCAAACATTGGGGGCCACATAAGAGACTCAAAAAATATGTAATAAAATACAATTTAATAGCTGGATACAAAATACAATACAACACAACATACATAAATCAATCTACAAACGGAGATAATATGTATAAAATCCTATGTACGGTACAGACCAAAAGTTTGGACACACCTTCTCATTCAAAGAGTTTTCTTTATTTTCATGACTATGAAAATTGTAGATTCAAACTGAAGGCATCAAAACACATGAAATAACACATGTGGAATTATATACATAACAATAAAAAGTATGAAACAACTAAAAATATGTCTGAGAAGCTCTGACAGGCATTCTTCAGAACCTCCTGCTTGAGGTTCTTTTGTTTTGCTTTCGTTTTGTCATCTCGTTTCCCACTTTCAGCTGTCATCTAGTTGCACTGATTGCATCCCTTTAAATACCTTCCCATACTGCATCACTTTGCGGTTTATACAACTTCCTGGAGTGTGTGCATGCTGGATGCTACAACTGATGCTTCTACAGATAAGTCTGTTCATTCATTTGTGTTTTCCTGTTTGCTTGATCCTAGGTGACCCTGACTCCCTCTGTATTAAGTGTAGGGAGCCGGTGGTCATGTCCCCTCACTATTATGCAAGATGCTGTGGTAGTCATGCTGGTTCAGTATGGTTTCAATTTTGAATAAATCCCCAACAGTGTCACCAGCGAAGCACCCCACACCATCACACCTCCTCCTCCATGCTTCACGGTGGGAACCAGGCATGTAGAGTCCATCCGTTCACCTTTTATGTGTTGCACAAAGACACGGTGGTTGGAACCAAAGATCTCAAATTTAGACTCATCAGACCAAAGCACAGATTTCCACTGCAACAATTCAGAATTAAAATAAAATTAAGTCTCTGTTGAAAATACTTGTCCTCTCTAGCGCTGCAAATCCAGAGACAATGTGGGAAAAGTCCGCTGAGTAAAGTTATATAGAAGGATTGCGCCGCAGGAAAAAATTCCTTTACGTAAATAGAAGTTCCTTTTGTAGATCCTCAACCAATGTGGTCATATGCCAACCTCACAATCTAACACCGGTATGGAAACCTGTTGTGAAATGAAAAAGCGCACTATGGTGTAGCAAATTCCAAATACTTGACGCACCATGTGAATAGATTATACTCACAGGATTTCTTGTTAGTAGATGCGTGTAAAAACTAGATGGTATCTTCAATAGAACTCTGTTGGAGGAAGAGAACTATAGTGTAGCATGTAATTACACTTAACACGCTTGCTACAAGATTGTACTCGCAGAATATCCTTTGTGAGGTGCATGGGAAAATATCTGTGCAGTCCTCACAGACGGCTGGGCAGGTGGAACCGGCAAGGATCAGGACACTTCAGCAGGAAAAATCCCAAATATCGATCAGACAGATGAAACACTTTTACACCTGGATGACAGTGAACCACAGCATCCCAAAAGGACTGGCAAGTAGGATGGATGCGCATGAAAGGGTCAGATAAAAGTTGTTTAATAAAAACAGAAATTACAGCTAAAAAACATATATTAAAAATCTCTGAAATGCCCGTCCCGGGTTTCGCCGTGATGCTTCGTCTGGGGCGTTGATTAGTAATTGGATTCCACAGAGTTTGAATTGGCAGGAGACCCCCCCTATACCACGTCATGGACACATTCACAAGAATACAAGGTAAGAACAATTATATACAAGCAGACAGAAATGGACAAAGAATATATATAAAATTATATATAAAAATATATGGGGCAATATATTGGTGGTAAATATATTAGAATAGACAGGCATTTACGTCACACTCAATATTTAATCCTTGAGGCTGAATGGTTCCTAGAAGGAACATCCATTCAACCTCTTTTTTGTTTATTAAGGAGATAAAGTCCCCTCCACGGGTAGGTGTGTGCACAAGTTCTAATCCGAAAAAGCGCAGACCTCTAGGATTTTTATTGTGACAGATTTTAAAATGTAACGAGACACTGTGGGTCTCGAGACCTTTTTTAATATTACGTATGTGTTCCTGCACCTGAGTTTTTAGACTACGTGTAGTCCTGCCGACATATTGGAGGCCACAGGGGCACTCCAAAAGATAAATTACGCCAACATTATTGCAGGAAAATTGGCCCCTAATTTTCAAAGTGATATCCTTGGTTTTATTGGTTGTGATAGTATCCACAAACCTCTCTCGGTCTTTTTGGATACGGTTTTTGCAGGGTAAGCAAAAGCCGCACCATGTAAACCTGCCTTTATGTGTGCTAATGCGTTTTTTACTAGTAGCGAGATTTGCACTCCGGACCAATTTATTGGTAAGATTGTCGGCTCTTGTGAAGACTACAGGAGGCCTAGCTGGTAAATCTTTGCTAAGTACAGGATCGTTCTGAAGGATATGCCAGTTTTTACTGATCATATTTTTGATACAACCCATCTTGCTATTATATCGATTCAGGAATGTATATCTAAAATCCTTTTTATGTTCATATTTATTATTAGTTGTCTGAGATGTAATATCAGTAAGTTTCTGTTCTACTTCCTCCTTACAGTGATCTAAAAATTCAGTCTCATATCCCTTTTCCAAGAATCTATTTTTGATCATTTGTCCTTGTTCTCTGTAGTCTTCTAACTTACTACAATTTTTTGAGATACGTTGGAATTGGTTTTTAGGGATGTTTTTTAGCCATGATGGATGATGACAACTATTTAGCTCAATATACGTATTAACATCAACCATTTTGAAGAAGGTCTTGGTTTTTAATCTCCCATCTTCCACAAATATAACCAAATCTAGGAAATCTACAGAAACCGCACTGATATGACTAGTGAATTTTAGATTAAAGTTATTTGTGTTAATGCCCGCTATGAAGGTATCTAGACCCTCCCTCTCACCTAGCCAGATGAGAAGGCAGTCGTCTATATATCTTCGCCACACTAATAGCTGTCCCCCTCCCAAATCTTTTTTAAGAATCTGGTCAATATTCTCCCTCTCCCACATTGTCATAAAAAGATTGGCGAGGCTTGGGGCGAATTTCGCCCCCATCGCCACGCCAGAATGTTGAAGATAAAAATTATCTTTATAAAGAAAATAATTGTGAGTCAGACAGAAGGCAACACATTCCAGGATAAAGGTTTTTTGGTCTAACCCCATGTTTAGATCGGTATCTAACGCTTCCTGAACCCCCCTAATACCCAAATTCTGGGGAATGCAGGTGTAGAGGGAGGAAACGTCAACCGTGGCTAGCCACAGGGATCCATGGATTTCTCCTATGTCATTGACTAAATCAATGACACTGGTGGAATACTTGAGATAGGAGGGGGCCACTGTCACATACTTCTGCAGGAAGAAATCGATGTATTCGGAGACTCTACTGTTCAGGGAATTAATCCCTGATACAATAGGTCTCCCTGGTGGATTAATCGGATCTTTATGAATCTTCGGCAGAAAGTATATGACAGGGGTAACCGGGCATTTTAAATAAAGGTAATCAAATTCTTTTTTTATTTAACACCTCCTTCTCCAAGCCCTTCTTCAGAATAATCTCCAATTGTCCCTTGTAGGCAACAAGTGGATTGTTCTTTAAAACTAAGTAGGTATCTTTGTCCGAAAGCAGCCTATCCATTTCCATAGTGTATTGTTCGACATCCATTATAACAACTCCTCCCCCCTTGTCGGCTGGTTTTATCACTATCCTGTCGTTTTTCTCCAATTGCTTAAGTGCCTCCTTTTCCCCTTTAGAAAGATTCTGTTTTTTGGGGTTATGATCCATCTTCTCTAATTCATTTAGGAAGCTCCTTTTAAAAGCATCAATACATTCATTATTTTTGTATTTGGGACAGAATTTAGATCTATTTCGGAGATCAGTATGTGAGACCCCCGCGGTAGTTATAGTATTAGCCGGCAAGGATGGTTGCGTGTTCGAATAGTACTTGGCTATATTTAATTTCCTGATATATCTGTGAATATCAAGAAATAAGCTAAATTTGTTTATACCACTACTGGGTGCGAATTTTAATCCCTTCTGAAGAACCAGTATTTCTTCTTTGAATAGCGAGTGTCTGCTTAGGTTAAAGATTCCTATTAATTCCCCTTGCTTTTCTTCCCCCCCGGGGTTGGGTTTACATCCCCCACCTCTATGTCCTCGATGTAACCTCTTTTTTGGGGCGTTCTTATTGTCTCTATGGTTGTCCTTTCCTCTGCACCCCCCGCATACTTTGATGGGGAAAATTCTGACTTGAGATTATTCTCGTGTGTGTCTGTCTTAGCCAATGATTTTTCTTTACCATCCTTTGTCCCTATCTGTTCAAGTGTCATCTGCTGTACAATATGGTTCCCCCAGTAACCTTGGGAAGGATGACCATGTCTGTTTTAGTAGTGTCTCCTCCACTTTTCTTTTTCATTATTAAAGGACTCTTACAGTTGTTGAATCCGAGTTGTTCCCGAGTAGGATATGTCGGGCCATACCCAGATCTAGATGAATGATGTTCTCCATTATTATATGGGCGCTGCTTATGTCTTTTATTATTATAATTATTATAATAATTACCATGATAGTGATACAGTGTATAGTAGTCTCTATACCCATTGGGGGCATGGTATGGGTAATCTCTATGGCCTTTGGAGTTATAGCCCTGGCCCTGATGTGGTCCATCAAATCTTCTATTACTGTAATAGTCCCTATTTTCATACAGTTGTGGTAAATGCTGTGAATTAATCTCAATATTATCTGTTGCTATCTGTTCTCTATTCATTGCCTGTGTGACAGATATATCCATACCCCTATCTTTCGATCGCCTATGAGCCACATTAGTTGATGACTTCCATTTATATACCCTATTTTTCTGATAGTCCTCGCAGACCTTTAGGAAGCGTTAGATACCGATCTAAACATGGGGTTAGACCAAAAAACCTTTATCCTGGAATGTGTTGCCTTCTGTCTGACTCACAATTATTTTCTTTATAAAGATAATTTTTATCTTCAACATTCTGGCGTGGCGATGGGGGCGAAATTCGCCCCAAGCCTCGCCAATCTTTTTATGACAATGTGGGAGAGGGAGAATATTGACCAGATTCTTAAAAAAGATTTGGGAGGGGGACAGATATTAGTGTGGCAAAGATATATAGACGACTGCCTTCTCATCTGGCTAGGTGAGAGGGAGGGTCTAGATACCTTCATAGCGGGCATTAACACAAATAACTTTAATCTAAAATTCACTAGTCATATCAGTGCGGTTTCTGTAGATTTCCTAGATTTGGTTATATTTGTGGAAGATTAAAAACCAAGACCTTCTTCAAAATGGTTGATGTTAATACGTATATTGAGCTAAATAGTTGTCATCATCCATCATGGCTACAAAACATCCCTAAAAACCAATTCCAACGTATCTCAAAAAATTGTAGTAAGTTAGAAAACTACAGAGAACAAGGACAAATGATCAAAAATAGATTCTTGGAAAAGGGATATGAGACTGAATTTTTAGATCACTGTAAGGAGGAAGTAGAACAGAAACGCACTGATATTACATCTCAGACAACTAATAATAAATATGAACATAAAAAGGATTTTAGATATACATTCCTGAATCGATATAATAGCAAGATGGGTTGTATCAAAAATATGATCAGTAAAAACTGGCATATCCTTCAGAACGATCCTGTACTTAGCAAAGATTTACCAGCTAGGCCTCCTGTAGTCTTCACAAGAGCCGACAATCTTACCAATAAATTGGTCCGGAGTGCAAATCTCGCTACTAGTAAAAAACGCATTAGCACACATAAAGGCAGGTTTACAAGGTGCGGCTTTTGCTTACCCTGCAAAAAACGTATCCAAAAAGACCGAGAAAGGTTTGTGGATACTATCACAACCAATAAAACCAAGGATATCACTTTGAAAATTAGGGGCCAATTTTTCTGCAATAATGTTGGCGTAATTTATCTTTTGGAGTGCCCCTGTGGCCACCAATATGTCGGCAGGACTACACGTAGTCTAAAAACTCGGGTGCAGGAACACATACGTAATATTAAAAAAGGTCTCGAGACCCACAGTGTCTCGTTACATTTTAAAATCTGTCACAATAAAAATCCTAGAGGTCTGCGCTTTTTCGGATTAGAACTTGTGCACACACCTACCCGTGGAGGGGACTTTATCTCCTTAATAAACAAAAAAGAGGTTGAATGGATGTTCCTTCTAGGAACCATTCAGCCTCAAGGACTAAATATTGAGTGTGACGTAAATGCCTGTCTATTCTAATATATTTACCACCAATATATTGCCCCATATATTTTTATATAATTTTATATACAGGGAGTGCAGAATTATTAGGCAAGTTGGATTTTTGAGGATTAATTTTATTATTGAACAACAACCATGTTCTCAATAAACCCAAAAACTCATTAATATCAAAGCTGAATATTTTTGGAAGTAGTTTTTAGTTTGTTTTTAGTTTTAGCTATTTTAGGGGGATATCTGTGTGTGCAGGTGACTATTACTGTGCATAATTAGTAGGCAACTTAACAAAAAACAAATATATACCCATTTCAATTATTTATTTTTACCAGTGAAACCAATATAACATCACAACATTCACAAATATACATTTCTGACATTCAAAAACAAAACAAAAACAAATCAGTGACCAATATAGCCACCTTTCTTTGCAAGGACACTCAAAAGCCTGCCATCCATGGATTCTGTCAGTGTTTTGATCTGTTCACCATCAACATTGCGTGCAGCAGCAACCACAGCCTCCCAGACACTGTTCAGAGAGGTGTACTGTTTTCCCTCTTTGTAAATCTCACATTTGATGATGGACCACAGGTTCTCAATGGGGTTCAGATCAGGTGAACAAGGAGGCCATGTCATTAGATTTTCTTCTTTTATACCCTTTCTTGCCAGCCACGTTGTGGAGTACTTGGACGCGTGTGATGGAGCATTGTCCTGCATGAAAATCATGTTTTTCTTACCTTGCAGACTTCTTCCTGTACCACTGCTTGAAGAAGGTGTCTTCCAGAAACTAGGGTTAATTCACAGATGATGGGTCGCACTACTGTATGGGGAAACCTGGATGGGTGCTCTCAGCCCGCAGATTCACCCAATCTAACAAGCAAAAAATTATACAAAAGAAAGGACTGGGCACTCACTATATCTAGTAGCCGTGGTACTTTATTAAATAAAATCAATTCTTATATTATTAAAAACACATATTCTAACACACATTCATACACATCGATTATAATGACTAAAATATATAATCACTGTAACACAATGGTAAAAGGACCTATTTGATATATATAGAAAAATCGGATGTGACCAATAATTTGCATATATGGAGGATGAGAACAATCCAAAACTATCCAAATGTTCAGTCCAATATCAGAAGTGTGCCATATACAAAAAGGACAGATGAAATAGTCGATCGGATATCCTAGGGTCTTTTGCAGAGACTAATAGTCCTGAATTCAAATATGTTCGCACAGTTCAAAGTAACAGCGTTAATTTCCAAATAGATTATTTGTCAGTTGTATTATAGTCTACTCACATAATAAATGTACTCAGGCGGCTCAGATCAGCAATCCGCGGCGTCCCGCGTAATGGTCAGGGTATGATCTCCGCTTGTACGTGTGAGCCTCAACTTCACAATGGAATAGTCTTTGGTAACTCCCAGTAGATTTCACAGAGAGTTTTCAACAAGCTGTTTTTCAATTGAACAATCAAAGTTCCTCACTTACTGGCGCCAGTAGTATCTTTATAGTCCACAGCTCTGCAGGTATACGTTCCACCTTCAGTGTGTTTTCTCCAAGAAGGGTCAAAGCTGCAAGAGTTAGTGGTCCTTAAGTCCAATCGGGGGGTCCAGTACCAGACGCGTTTCGGGGCTCTTAGTGGCCCCTTAGTGGCCCCTTTTTTTATATATATATCAAATAGGTCCTTTTACCATTGTGTTACAGTGATTATATATTTTAGTCATTATAATCGATGTGTATGAATGTGTGTTAGAATGTGTTTTTAATAATATAAGAATTGATTTTATTTAATAAAGTACCACGGCTACTAGATATAGTGAGTGCCCAGTCCTTTCTTTTGTATAATGTCTTCCAGAAACTGGCAGTAGGACTGGGAGTTGAGCTTGACTCCATCCTCAACCCAAAAAGGCCCCACAAGCTCATCTTTGATGATACCAGCCCAAACCAGTACTCCACCTCCACCTTGCTGGCGTCCGAGTCGGACTGGAGCTCTCTGCCCTTTACCAATCCAGCCATCTGGCCCATCAAGACTCACTCTCATTTCATCAGTCCATAAAACCTTAGAAAAATCAGTCTTGAGATATTTCTTGGCCCAGTCTTGACGTTTCAGCTTGTGTGTCTTGTTCAGTGGTGGTCGTCTTTCAGCCTTTCTTACCTTGGCCATGTCTCTGAGTATTGCACACCTTGTGCTTTTGGGCACTCCAGTGATGTTGCAGCTCTGAGATATGACAAAAACACAGAAATATAGTGGCAAATCTGGGGGAGCTGCTGGGGATAGTCGTTTGCTGCGGTCCACATGCGGTGGGACTGCTCCCCCAATGAAAAACACGCTACAGTGTTAGGGGTTGAGCAGCTCCCCCAGATTTGCCACTATATTTCTGTGTTTTTGTCTTGTTTTATATGTAGTGTATGTGCCTTTACCTGGCATTCAAACACTCTCCTTTGCACCTGGTAGCCTCCATCACATGGTCTGATATGGGTGTGGCTTACAGTCTGGCTTTGTTCACATTGCACTAGTTGTCCTGCTAGGCGGTTGTGTGGAAGCTTGGCTGTGAGCTGGATTACATCACCTTCAGACCTTGTTCACACCATAGGTAGCGTAGTGGTAGGACCCCTTGCCATGCTGAGAGCCGTGACGTGGTGCATGTGGGCTCCAATATCTTCCTGACAGGAATATATTGGCAAAAGTCTCAGCTTTTAATATCTGCATTTATGACTAGCCAGTATAGTCAGTGGCATATCCGTTTGGCGCATTTCTTCTGTGATTTTAGCTCTGAGATATGGCCAAACTGGTGGGAAGTGGCATCTTGGCAGCTGCACGCTTGACTTCTCAGTTCATGGCCAGTTATTTTGCGCCTTGGTTTTTACACACGCTTCTTGCGACCCTGTTGACTATTTTGAATGAAACGCTTGATTGTTTGATGATCACGCTTCAGAAGCTTTGCAATTTTAAGAGTGCTGCATCCCTCTGCAAGATATCTCACTATTTTTGACTTTTCTGAGCCTGTCAAGTCCTTCTTTTGACCCATTTTACCAAAGGAAAGGAAGTTGCCTAATAATTATGCACACCTGATATAGGGTGTTGATGTTATTAGACCACACCCCGTCTCATTACAGAGATGCACATCACCTAATATGCTTAATTGGTAGTAGGCTTTCGAGCCTATACAGCTTGGAGTAAGACAACATGCATAAAGAGGATGATGTGGTCAAAATACTCATTTGCCTAATATTTCTGCACGTAGTGTATATTCTTTGTCCATTTCTGTCTGCTTGTATATAATTGTTCTTACCTTGAATTCTTGTGAATGTGTCCATGACGTGGTATAGGGGAGGTCTCCTGCCAATTTAAACTCTGTGGAATCCAATTACTAATCAACGCCCCAGACGAAGCATCACGGCGAAACCCGGGTCGGGCATTTCAGAGATTTTTAATATATGTTTTTTAGCTGTAATTTCAGTTTTTATTAAACAACTTTTATCTGACCCTTTTGTGCGCATCCATCCTACTTGCCAGTCCTTTTGGGAAGCTGTGGTTCACTGTCATCCAGGTGTAAAAGTGTTTCATCTGTCGGATCGATATTTGGGATTTTTCCTGCTGAAGTGTCCTGATCCTTGCCGGTTCCACCTGCCCAGCCGTCTGTGAAGACTGCGCAGATATTTTCCCATGCACCTCACGAAGGATATTCTGCGAGTACAATCTTGTAGCAAGCGTGTTAAGTGTAATTACATGCTACACTATAGTTCTCTTCCTCCAACAGAGTTCTATTGAAGATACCATCTAGTTTTTACACGCATCTACTAACAAGAAATCCTGTGAGTATAATCTATTCACATGGTGCATCAAGTATTTGGAATTTGCTACACCATAGTGCGCTTTTTCATTTCACAACAGGCTTCCATACCGGTGTTAGATTGTGAGGTTGGCATATGACCACATTGGTTGAGGATCTACAAAAGGAACTTCTATTTACGTAAAAGATTTCTCTCCTGCAGCGCAATCCTTCTATATAACAGATTTCCACTGGTCTAATGTCCATTCCTTGTGTTCTTTAGCCCAAAGTAGTCTCTTCTGCTTGTTGCCTGTCCTTCGCAGTGGTTTCCTAGCAGATATTCTACCATGAAGGCCTGTTTTACACAGTCTCCTCTTAACAGTTGTTCTAGAGATGTGTCTGCTGCTAGAACTCTGTGTGGCGGGGGGCGGAGCCAGCTGTGCAGCAGGAAGGTCGCATGTGAAGTGAGCTCCTGCTCTTATAGCCTAATTTCACCATTTAAGAGACACTAATTGCTAAATCAAGTGGCTCTGAAGGCTCTAGCAAGAGAGAAGAGAAGACCCAGCTGCCTTATCTGCTTATTTGTGCCTTATAAAGGTCGACACGTCTGATTTCAGAGGCCGGGCCTGTTCCCCTGCAGGCGCCGGTGACTGCGCTTCTGGAGGCTTCCAGACGCTGTGTGGAGAAGATTGACCCTGACTCCAGCCAGACACAGGGCTCATTAGAGCCGAACATTTATTGAGAAGCTGCAACTTAGCGCTGAGAGATCAGGACGATATTCAACAGCCACCGAAGTCAGCGTTCCCGGCTGAAGGACGCACCCGATCGTGAAAAAAGAGTCCGGACTTTACAGGTCTGCGAGTCCCTGCCTACTGAAGGTGAAGGAAGCGATCCACCCGATTCCCACACCGGTAAATTAAGTTAGCGCAGCAGAGGTGAGTGAGATATTCCACCCGAGCCAAACCGCAACTATAACGAGGGAAAGTAGTTCCGGCCGGAGCCATCAACGGCTCTTGAGTGCTCACATTTGAGAGATCCCGCCGCGCCTGTCTCACGGCTCCTGTGGTGAGCTGAAGAGAGAGCCTGCATAAGCTTTAGGACACCTCATTGGGGCTAGTAGCTGCCCCTGTACAGGATTTATAAAGTACCTGACTAGCCCAATAGAAGGCCCCTATACAAGAACGATACCTGGGCTAACACCAGCGGGCAATATAAACCTATTGAGACAAAAACATAGGCATAGCAAATTAGACCTAACTCGCAGACTACAAACAAGTTGAATCTCCCAAACAGGGACACCAGCTGACTATTAATACATGTGTACCTCATTTACACTGCTATTTATAAAGGTGCGATCACACTGAAATACAGAGCTGCAGTTAAGCAGACCATAGACTGCCTCTACATTACAGGACTTGAAATGATTTAACTCTTTCACTCCTAACGAGGTAACCGCTTGAACCGGATGGCTATGTGAAGCGCTGCTCCGCTGTACATGACTCCCTTAGAAGCTCTAACTCCAAACTAAATTAGCGAACAATGGTCAAGATCGGGGGGCCAAGACCTGCTGATGCCCCAGAGTCGTCCAGATCAAGCTCTCAAGCGGGCGGAATGGAGAAGTTCATAAAGAAAGCGGCACAGACCTATGCGGCCAGAGACTCCAAAATGGCACCGGAACCTCCGTGCACGCCGAGAAGCAAGCAGCAGGCGGATGTCGCTGCTGAGAAGGTGAGAGATGAATCTCCTGAAGCTGACTCACTATCGCTCTCCAAGTCCTTCTTGAAAAGAGCCCTGTCTGAAGCCTTGGAACCGTTGAAGACTGATCTTAGCTCCATCAAAGAGGATGTGAAGCATATAGGGAGGCGGGTGGAAGCGTTAGAGGAGGCGAATCTGGCCCTGACTGCCCACCAAACTGCTACCTCCGATCAACTTAGTGTTCACCAGAAGCATCTGAATGCCCTTTATACGCAACTTGAAGATCAGGAAAATCGGGGAAGGAGGAATAACCTCCGTTTCAGAGGTGTTCCTGAAACAGTAGGCCCAGATGAAATCTCTGAAGCAGTGATGCAGATTTGCTTGAAACTCTTAGGCCCTGATTCCACCTATGAGGTTATTCTGGAACGAGCTCACAGAGCGCTACGCCCCAAGCCTCAGTCTACGGATCCCCCAAGAGACATTATTTGCAAGTTCCTGCATTTCCCAGTCAAAGAGGCTATCTTGAAAGGGGCAAGAGATAACCCCTCGTTTTCGTGGGATGACAACCCCATCTCTGTATATCAAGATCTGGCCCAATCCACGTTGAAAAAACGGAAATCTTTACAACCTCTCACGGATCTGCTGAGACATAAAAAGATCATGTACAGATGGCTATTCCCATTCGGATTGTCCTTCTCTCACAATGGACGCAGAATCTCCATCCACTCTTACGCAGACTTGAATGCGGCATATGACATTCTGCAAATTCTGCCACTTCCCGTTGAAAACTGGGAGCTAGTCCGTGATACTACTGATATACCTATTCTGAATACAGAAGGTACATGGGAAACTCCTCGCACTCAAAGATCCCGTAGAATGAAGAGAACCCGCCGAGCTGCTTCTTCTAAGCGACTGACACTGACGGATGATTAAAAGGTTTATTTTAAGCAGAATTTTTCGAATTTGCCCTCCTAGCCTTGAGCTGTAAAGTTACGGTCCTATCTGCTCCGTAGGTTGTTGGGCTTTACTGAGTCGCTTTTGTCCTAGGTCCACTCGGATTGACCATTATATATAAATAATCCCACCCTCTTAGATGATAGCTGGAGTTCTAGCTTAATCTTGCCTTAGTTATCCTCCTAAAAGGGAGTCAAAGTTATTGCAGATTACATAGAGTAATGCAATATACCCCCCTGCATATAATGCTAGTTTGCTATTATTTCTTAGTAGCGTACTGGCATTGTCTTTGGTTATGTTTTTGTTTAATTTGTTCTGTTGTTATTTTTTCTTTGTCCTTTGATAGGTCTCAAGAATGCTCTGCTAGCTATTACCCATATGCTGATGTGTATCACCCACTAAAGAGGAATCCTTGCCTTTTCGGGAGCTGTAGCTCACCTCGAGGTGGTTCCCTCTCTCCGCTGGGGTTGGTTAGTCATGCACATTTGATGTCCAATTTTTTTGTTTTATCCTCTCCATACATACACCACAGCCATGGCTGACTTAAGAGTAGTAACCTACAATGTCAAAGGGCTGAGGTCTCCATCCAAAAGATGCCAGATATTTTCCCTTTTAAATAAAGAAAAATGTTCTTTAATTTTCCTTCAGGAAACACATTTCAAACATGGGAATTATCCCAACCTCTCTTTTTCAAAATTCCCCACATGGTACCACTGCGGAGCTGGGGGGGCCGCCTCGAGAGGAGTCAGTATTGGCTTTCGTAGGAACCTGCCCTTCCAGTACAACTCACATATACAGGATCCTGAAGGCAGGTTTCTCATCCTTAAAGGCTTGATAGGAACTTCAGTGTTCACCTTAGTAAATGCTTATGCCCCAAATACAGATCAGATCGCTTGGCTTAATACATTAATGGCTCTAATAGAAACCCATAGAGAAGGAGTACTAATATTGGCGGGCGATTTTAACATAGCTCTCAACCCGCTCCTTGACACCACCTCCAAAAAGTCGGCCGTTTCCCAAAAAGCCCTTAACTCCCTCCACACTAGACTTCAACACCTTGGAGTGACAGATGTATGGCGCTGTCTTAATCCTAAGAATTTAGACTACTCCTTTTATTCTCCCTCTAATAAATCCTATAGTAGGATTGATTATATCTTCATCTCAAAAGAGCATCTGCAGTTCTGTACGCTAGCTAAGATAGGAGATATAACTCTGTCTGACCACTCTCCTGTATTCTGTGACGTACGCCCACCCAATGGAATTAATAAGACTTCTATTTGGAGATTTAATGAATCCCTGCTGGGGAATAGTAAGCGCGTGGCCCAAATCAACTCTTACCTGGAAGAATACTTCTCGGTTAACAACACCGGTGATGTATCTCCTCAGACGATATGGGACGCCCATAAGGCCTTTATTAGAGGCAGACTAATCAGCCTTTGCTCCTTTCTTAAAAAGCAATCTGACAAGAGACTCTCCGACATTCTATCTAAAATTCACACCCTAGAAAAGGCACATAAACAGTCCTTGTTGGCCCAACATCTCTCTGAACTCACCTCCCTTAGGACAGAACTAAAGAACTTTCTTAATGAGAAATCTGCAAAATATTATTTATCAGCGCAACAGAAAGTGTTTGCACATGGGAATAAAGCTTCTAAATTCGCAATGCAGAGAATTAAGCAGAGGAAATCTTTGCGTTATATACAAAACATTAAATCACCTCAAGGCTCCCACCTATTTAAGGCAAAAGACATTGCAGAACAATTTAGGAAATTCTATGAATCCTTATATAATCTCCCCCCTACGACACTCCCGGACCCTGTATTAGATAGAGACTCCAACATTAATGTCTTCTTGTCTTCTCTAAAACTTCCATCATTGTCAGTACCCCAGGGAGAATCCCTGTCCAAACCATTTACCATCCCAGAACTGCTTTCCGCCATTAAGTCGACCCCTAAAGGGAAATGCCCAGGCCCAGATGGGCTCCCAATCACATATTACTCCACATTTAAAGAAGTCTTACTCCCTTTCTTGCTGCCAATTTACAACCAAACCTTAGATAAACTTCCGCTATCTATAGACATGACAAAAGCCATCATCACGGTCATCCCTAAACAGGGCAAAGATCCCACCTTGTGTTCGAATTATCGCCCCATTTCCCTCTTGAATGTAGACCTCAAGCTACTGTCTAAAATGTTGGCTACTAGACTTCAGTGCCTTCTGCCGCAATTGATACATCCAGACCAGGTGGGATTCGTCAGAGGTCGAGAGGGAAAGGATAACACCTCTAAAATTTTGAACGCCTTATACTATGCCTCTCACAAATCCTCCCCCTTGGTTTTGCTTGGCACAGACGCCGAAAAAGCATTCGACAGGGTTGATTGGACTTACATTTCTCTCACCTCAAGCTACTGTCTAAAATGTTGGCTACTAGACTTCAGTGCCTTCTGCCGCAATTGATACATCCAGACCAGGTGGGATTCGTCAGAGGTCGAGAGGGAAAGGATAACACCTCTAAAATTTTGAACGCCTTATACTATGCCTCTCACAAATCCTCCCCCTTGGTTTTGCTTGGCACAGACGCCGAAAAAGCATTCGACAGGGTTGATTGGACTTACATTTCTCTCACCTCAAGCTACTGTCTAAAATGTTGGCTACTAGACTTCAGTGCCTTCTGCCGCAATTGATACATCCAGACCAGGTGGGATTCGTCAGAGGTCGAGAGGGAAAGGATAACACCTCTAAAATTTTGAACGCCTTATACTATGCCTCTCACAAATCCTCCCCCTTGGTTTTGCTTGGCACAGACGCCGAAAAAGCATTCGACAGGGTTGATTGGACTTACATTTCTCTCACCTTGTCGAAATTTCAGATTCCTAAACCATTCATAAATGCTGTTTTCTCCATGTACACCCACTCTTCGGCGTCTGTGTCAGTCAACGACACCTTGTCTTCTAATTTTCCCATTAGCAATGGGACAAGACAAGGTTGCCCCCTTTCCCCCCTTCTTTTCGTCCTGGTGATGGAAACCCTGTTGCAATCTCTTCGGCAAAACACTGATATCAAGGGACTGCGGGTTGGTGGTTGTGAATTTAAGCTAGCTGCTTTTGCAGATGACCTCTTAATACTCACTACCAACCCTCTTATATCTATACCTGTGATTATATCAGATCTCACTCTTTTCGGCTCTTTGTCAAACTTCAAGATTAATGCGACTAAATCTCAGATAATCCATATCGGCCTCTCTCCCCAGACACTCACTTCACTCCAACATAAATCCCCCTTCAATTGGCAGACCCAACATTTGACATACCTAGGAGTAAAATTATCCCCGTGCCTTGGAGACTTGTTTAGACTCAATTACAAACCTCTCCTAGCATCTATGATCTCCCAGATGGATTCTCTTAATTTACCTTATCTATCCTGGTTTGGACGAAAGAACATACTTATGTCCCTGGTGATCCCTAGACTTACGTATTTGATGCAGGTACTCCCCATTGAAATTCCCAAATCCTACTTTTCCTCTCTTAACAGGACTATACGTAAATTTATATGGCAGGGGAAGAGTCCCCGTATTTCCTTTGAAACTTTGTCGAAGCCTAAGTCTGGAGGTGGTATCGGACTGCCCGACCCTGAGATGTACATGAAAGCCATCCAACTCGCAAGAATAGTGGACTGGATTAGAAGCCCCCCTCATAAGTTGTGGATGGCACTAGAGAATGCTTTCCTACCGTCCCCCGGTAGGGCCCTTGTCTTATCCAATAGACCCGCCCCACCACCCATCACTATTCCAAATCCCATGATCAAAAATACCCTGAAGGTTTGGAGATGGTTTTCGTCTACTGCAGGTGCTATGACCCTTCCTTCTCCTTCCCTTTCTGTAGGAGATGTGATTTCCCTAGCCCCTAAAGAACTAAGAGATAGCTGTCCCTCTGCTCTTGAAAAGGTAGAGCTGAAGGTTACTAAACTCTTCAATGAAGATGGAGGTATCCTTTCTGATCACAGTATTTGTGACCTTCTTAAGGTTACAATCAAAAACCCTTTCCTCTTGAACTTTATCAAAAAGGAATCACTCCTTTTGGCTAAAAGAACCTCGCCTACTCAGAGCCCTCTTTGGTTTGATAAGCTGATTGAGACCTCTCAATATCCCATCAAAACCATATCCACCATCTATAAACATCTTAAATCCCTTTCATCTGCTGTCAAACCTGCTATAATTGGGCTTTGGGAGACAGATCTACAACGTACCCTGTCCCCCCCCCCCGAAATAACGCAGATCTTGATAACTCCACATAAAATATCCAGATGTATTGTAATTCAAGAGAACAGCTACAAAATAATGTCGCGTTGGTACAAGACCCCAGACAAGACCTGTCTCTATAATTCGCAACACTCTGATATTTGTTGGAGATGCTGCAAGGAAAGGGGCTCCTTCTTCCATATCTGGTGGTCCTGCGCGTTAATCCAGCCATGGTGGTCGGAAATATTTAAGCTCAGTAATCAGTTATGCCAGACCTCCTTCCCCTGCACTCCTGAAATCTCACTGCTCAGCCTTGGTATAGGAAGATCTAAATCCCATAAAACTACGCTCTTCTCTTTTATGATAGTGGCTGCCAGACTACTAATTCCTAAACTATGGCTATCTACATCAATCCCTGACCTGGATCATTGGAGAAATAGACTAGACCAAATTTATCGTTTAGAGGAGATATCACACTGGGAGTTACGTACTAGGCACACTTTTCTACAGATTTGGGCCCCGTGGAGAGAATATAGAAAATTTGATTAGCTGTTGCTGACTAGCCAACTGTATTGGAACTTCTGTTCAATTCGGTTTTTACATTCAGTCAAGCATACGACGGTTTGCCTACAATTGCCTAAAAGTGCTTTCACATCAGTGTTTCTAGACACGAGAAACGAATGTAAAGCTCACTCAAATAGAGGATTCTTGAACTTTGATATACCTATCCTGTTGGGTCCCTTCTGGACCTCCTTGTGTTTTAATGTTTATTTCTTTTGTTTGTTTTCTTTTATGTACCCAATGGCTGTATCTTCTTTCAACTTAGATTGAAAAGTTGAATTACTTGGTCTGAAAAGTGTAAAACATCTCTGATCATAACTATGATGTATATGACCATCGCTTTTTCTGTACGATGAAAACAAAAAACAATAAAAATTGTTAATAAAAAAAAAAAAAAAAAAAGAACTCTGTGTGGCATTGACCTGGTCTCTGATCTGAGCTGCTGTTAACCTGCGATTTCTGAGGCTGGTGACTTGGATGAACTTATCCTCCGCAGCAGAGGAGACTCTTGGTCTTCCTTTCCTGGGGCGGTCTGCATGTGAGCCAGTTTCTTTGTAGCGCTTGATGGTTTTTGTGACTGCACTTGAGGACACTTTTTCAAAGTTTTCCCAATTTTTCGGACTGACTGACCTTCATTTCTTAAAGTAATGATGGCCACTCGTTTTTCTTTACTTAGCTGCTTTTTTCTTGCCATAATACAAATTCAAACAGTCTATTCAGTAGGACTATCAGCTGTGTATCCACCTGACTTCTCCACAATGCAATTGATGGTCCCAACCCCATTTATAAGGCAATAAATTCCACTTATTAAACCTGACAGGGCACACCTATCAAGTGAAAAACATTTCAGGTGACTACCTCTTGAAGTTCATCAAGAGAATGCCAAAAGTGTGCAAAGCAGTAATCAAAGCAAAAGGTGGCTACTTTGAAGAACCTAGAATATGACATATTTTCAGTTGTTTCACACTTTTTTGTTATGTATATAATTCCACATGTGTTAATTCATAGTTTTGATGCCTTCAGTGTGAATCTACAATTTTCATAGTCATGAAAATAAAGAAAACTCTTTGAATGAGAAGGTGTGTCCAAACTTTTGGTCTGTACTACAGTACAGTACCTGGACTCCCCTATATGAGTAATTACACTGAGGAAGAACGCGTCTGGGACTGACGATCTACTCAGAGTCCAGTACAATCAGCATGTCCATGCCAACAAGTGGCAAGCATCTATGGGAACTCCTTCAAGACTGTTGGAAGACCATTGCAGGTGACTACCTCTTGAAGCTCATCAAGAGAATGCCAAGAGTGTGCAAATCAGTAATCAAAGCAAAAGGTGGCTACTTTGAAGAACCTAAAATATGACAATGTCACGGAAGGTGTTACAAAAAACTAGAAGACACAAAATGAAGATCCGACTGACTTGATCCAAAACTAAGGAACCAAAGGGTAAGTTCTGTGACAGCCCTATCTCTCTCCCTTACTGCTCAGCCTATGCAAAAATCTCTATGGTAGATGATTGCATACCCTCGTTCCTCGATTGTATGACACCTGAACACCCTATAATAGTGAGGGGACATGACCACCGGCTCCCTACACTTAATATGGAGGGAGTCAGGGTCACCTAGGATCAAGCAAACAGGAAAACACAAATGAATGAACAGACTTATCTGTAGAAGCATCAGATGTAGCATCCAGTATGCACACACTCCAGGAAGTTGTATAAACCGCAAAGTGATGCAGTATGGGAGGGCATTTAAAGGGATGCAATCAGTGCAACTAGAGTGGGAAACGAGATGACAAAACGAAAGCAAAAAACAAAAGAACCTCAAGCAGGAGGTTCTGAAGAACGTCTGTCAGAACTTCTCAGATATATTTTCAGTTTCATACTTTTTTTATTATGTATATAATTCCACATGTGTTAATTCATAGTTTTGATGCCTTCAGTGTGAATCTACAATTTTCATAGTCATAAAAATAAAGAAAACTCTTTGAATGAGAAGGTGTGTCCAAACGTTTGGTCTGTACTGTATATTAACGCGTTTTTTTTTTTTGGGTACATATGCCTTTTGTTTGTCAATGGTTGCTGGATGTTATAATGTCAATGTCATACTCGGCAATATCAATACTCGGCACTCTCTCTTCTTTCATATTTTTTTCATGTTATTTTTTATTTCTGATTAGTTCCATCAATCCATTAACCCACCTATGTATGAATTGATTCTCCTATGTGTGTATTAAGCAATTTTTTTTCCATATGCAATTGGGAAAACCATTAGATGCTTGAAAAATTATTTTACAGAAAACCAAAATGTCTAATTCAGCATTAAGCCCTGCAGGTAACAAACTGTCTAGACTCCATCCTTGAAATCTTTGCAATGTGATTTCACACCCTCCCTCCCCAGTGTTTATCTACCTTCTCCAGTGCCGCAAATATCAAATCCCTATAATCCATGTTGTGATGATCTCTAAAGTGTTTGGACAATAGATGATAGATGGGATTTTTTTTTTAAGTCTTTTTTAGACATATCTTTCTTATGAATTTTTGGACTCCTATATGCGTGTCAAATTTGTTAATTTTAACGGTTGGAGCTAATTTCAGACCTTTATTAAGTAGTGTTATCTGGGCTTCAGTCAAATTAACTATATAGAGATCATCACAACCAGGATTATAGGGGTTTGATATTTGCAGCACTGGAGAAGGTAGATAAACACAGAGGGGGGGGGGGGGGAAATCACATCACAAAGATGTCAAGGATGGAGTTTAGACAAATTTATGAAATCGGCAGTTTGTCACCTGCAGGGCTTAATGCCGAATTAGAAATGTTGTGTTTTCTGGAAAATAATTTTTGAAGCATTGTTAGGGGGAGTGCCCCTTGCCGACGGGAGATCGCACGTCAAGCTGTCTATCAGCACTGTGATGTCCCCTTGGCGGAGGGCAACCCTTTACTTCATCTGATGCACCTATCAATTTTCATCTATCAATACTCCGAGTGCACTTTCTCTTCTTTCATGTTATTTTATATCTCTTATTAGTTACATCAATCCATTAACCCACCTATGTATGAATTTATTCATCTGTGTGTGTATTAAGCAAAAACATATTTTTTTCCATATGCGATTGGGAAAACCATTAGATGTAATTATTATAACATCCAGCAACCATTGACAAACAAAACACATATATGGAGAAAAGGCTGTGTGGAATCTCCCAGTCCATTTCTTATCTTTGGCTCGACATGATAGGATCCAGCCTTCCAATTAATACTGATGTAGATGGATGCAGAAAAAATTGAAGAAAATCCAGCTCCACTTGTATAAAGGAATATGTTTATTTTGATTGCAATAAAATCTTATCCCTAGGTTACAAAAATAGCAGTCTTGTCTACGCGTTTCGGGCTACCAAAGACAAATTTCAGCCCTTCCTCATAACACAGTTAGACATTAAAAATTAGGTCTTTTAAAGGGGGAAAGTGCACCTGTTTCCACTGATTGTTTCCACATGTAACCTCCCCCAAGAAAAGGTACCACACCTTCAAGGCTCTTCTCATGAAAATTAAAAGAATAAACACAGAAAAAAGCATTTGACCATACATATACATAATAAGTACTACTATGCAAAGAAAGAAAAACGAGGAAATGCATATTTATACTGGGTACACACTAATCATTTTACTAAACAAAGTGTGATAAAAAGTCACATTACAAAAAGGGGAAAAAAATCTCCCAAGAGTATTCTCAGAAAATAACACATGTAAAAAATGTTTTGCGCTTGAAACTATAAAATATGATTGAGGAAGGGCTGAAATTTGTCTTTGGTAGCCCAAAACGCGTAGACAAGTCTGCTATTTTTGTAACCTATGGATGAGAATTTATCGCAAGCAAAATAAACATTCCTTTATACAAGTGGAGCTGGATTTTCTTCAAATTTTTCTGCATTCAGTTACCCGTTACCTGACTCGGGTTATCCGTGCTCACAGCTGGAGGAAGGGCAGGTGACAGCTGCTGAACTTTCTATTTTTCTGATGTAGATGGATATACACTCACCTAAAGAATTATTAGGAACACCGTACTAATACGGTGTTGGACCCCCTTTTGCCTTCATAACTGCCTTAATTCTACGTGGCATTGATTCAACAAGGTGCTGATAGCATTGTTTAGAAATGTTGGCCCATATTGATAGGATAGCATCTTGCAGTTGATGGAGATTTGAGGGATGCACATCCAGGGCACGAAGCTCCCTTTCCGCCACATCCCAAAGATGCTCTATTGGGTTGAGATCTGGTGACTGTGGGGGCCATTTTATTACAGTGAACTCATTGTCATGTTCAAGAAACCAATTTGAAATGATTCGAGCTTTGTCACATGGTGCATTATCCTGCTGGAAGTAGCCATCAGAGGATGGGTACATGGTGGTCATGAAGGGATGGACATGGTCAGAAACAATGCTCAGGTAGCTCATGGCATTTAAACGATGGCCAATTGGCACTAAGGGGCCTAAAGTGTGCCCAGAAAACATCCCCCACACCATTACACCACCACAAGCCTGCACAGTGGTAACAAGGCATGATGGATACATGTTCTCATTCTGTTTACGCCAAATTCGGACTCTACCATTTGAATGTCTCAACAGAAATCGAGACTCATCAGACCAGGCAACATTTTTCCAGTCTTCAACAGTCCAATTTTGGTGAGCTTGTTCAAATTGTAGCCTCTTATTCCTATTTGTAGTGGAGATGAGTGGTACCCGTGGGGTCTTCTGCTGTTGTAGCCCACCTTTCTTTCCCATTCTGACATCCAGTTTGGCGTTCAGGAGATTGTCTTGACCAGGACCACAACCCTACATGCATTGAAGCAACTGCCATGTGATTGGTTGACTAGATAATCGCATTAATGAGAAAAAGAACAGGTGTTCCTAATAATTCTTTAGGTGAGTGTATAACTACCTGGACTCCCCTATATGAGTAAATCCACAGAGGAAGAAGTAGGGATCTACGTTGAAATGTGTCTGGCACTGACGATTTACTCATAAAGAGTCCGGTACAATCAGCATGGCCATGCAGTTTTGAAATAATATTTACCAAATATCGTGGTGACGCTACGGTATTAGCTCAAGCAAGACAACCTCTTATCTCGCGATAATACGAGCAAGATTCATTGTGGATTTAAGTCATTCACGGCACCAGACAAAAGAAGGTAACAGTTTATCTCATGAGAATAGGAGTGAGTTGCCGACACTCTGATCGACCCTACCAGCGAAATACTGAGTTCCACTGAATGCAGCCGATCCACCCTACACAAAAAAGCGCTCCTACACGTGGGACTCTACAAGAACGCGTGCTACCAAACAGAGTACAAACTCTTGTCATATACCGTTTTAAATCTTATGGAACACAAACTGAACTTACCATTAAAAAGTTTTTTTTTTTTCTACATCTGCATGATAATTCTAAATACTAACTAAATTCTTCGCATCTCAGCTCATCTTCTGATCTGCAGACTTTTCAGCTATACTAATCTGCATGCTGCCAACATTAACCACTAATATTAGTGGAAGAACTTGCTAAGAAACAGGAATAAGAGCAGAACCTTGTATGCTCCTTGCATGACTATAACTATCTTTTCAGTGGATTTTATACATATTATCTTCGTTTGTAGATTGATGTTTTATTTATGTTGTATTGTATTTTGGATCCAGCTATTAAATTGTATTTTATTACATATTTTTTGAGTCTCTTACGTGACACCCAAAGTTTGAGTGCCGGTCTACATTTTAGTACAATGAAATGATTACAATCTACCATACTTTTCCATTTAAAGATTTTGTTAATTGGGAAGGTCATTTCAACAATCTTTATAATACATCTAATTAGAGAAAATGCTCATTTCTCCATGCATTTATGCCACCTCTCCTACCTATACACGAATCCAGGCATCCTCAAACTGCTTCCCTCCAGCTGTTGCAAAACTACAACTCACAGCATGCCCAAACAGCCTACAGGTATCAGGCTACAGCAGGGCATTGTGGGAGTTGCCTGCATTAATCATTCACTCTAAAATCAAATGGAAACTGTTTTGAGAGAGGCAATGATTAAAATAAATTATCAACTCACAGAAGTCAAGATACAGCAGCTGTCCATAGAAGCTTATGGAAAGCGGAGGGTTAAAAGAGGAAGGAGTTGCAATGAGAGACATTGCTAGTTTCAGTAAATCGTGTTCACTGTCTAAGGGCTCTTTCACACCTGCGTTATAGTCTTCCGGCATAGAGTTCCGTCGTCGGGGCTCTATGCCGGAAGAATACTGATCAGGATTTTCCTAATGCATTCTGAATGTACAGTCCGTCCTTCAGGATGCATCAGGATGTCTTCCGTTCCGGAACGGAACGTTTTTTGGCCGCAGCAAATAGCGCAGCATGCTGCGCTTTTTGCTACGGCCAAAAATCCGGAACACTTGCCGCAAGGCCGGATCCGGAATGAATGCCCATTGAAAGGCATTGATCCGGATCCGGCCTTAAGCTAAACGTTGTTTCGGCGCATTGCCGGATGCGACGTTTAGCTTTTTCTCAATGGTTACCATGGCTGCCGGGACGCTAAAGTCCTGGCAGCCATGGTAAAGTGTAGTGGGGAGCGGGGAGCAGCATACTTACCATCCGTGCGGCTCCCGGGGCGCTCCAGAGTGACGTCAGGGCGCCCCAAGCGCATGGATCACGTGATCGCATGGACACGTCATCCATGCGCATGGGGCGCCCTGACGTCACTCTGGAGCGCCCCGGGAGCCGCACGGACGGTAAGTATGCCGCTCCCCCGCTCCCCACTACTACTATGGCAACCAGGACTTTAATAGCGTCCTGGGTGCCATAGTAACACTGAAAGCATTTTGAAGACGGATCCGTCTTCAAATGCTTTCAGTACACTTGCGTTTTTCCGGATCCGGCGTGTAATTCCGGCAAGTGGAGTACACGCCGGATCCGGACAACGCAAGTGTGAAAGAGGCCTAACACAGTGCTGAGTTCATGGCTACAGTGCTCAGTATATCTATATAATGTCCTTGATGTTATAATGTCCTCGATGTTACTGTTGCTTCTGAGTGTATGTAAAGTGCAAGCTTAATTTATAATCAGTCTATGGGGAGCTGCCAATCAGAAGTTTAAAAAAAATGTATTTTGTTAAATAAAGATCTGGTGAGCCTAACTGATTTCCCTTGGCCATAAGCCTATTCTAAGTGCTTATTTGCACTACGGATCTACGGTCTTTTTATTTCTTCTGAGTGTATGTAAGAAAGAGATGGTGGAGAAGTTTTTGTTTGCATGTAGTGTATGGGAGACATCATAACAGCTAGTCTCCACACACTCTACAGCTCAGAAAAACTGAAAAGTGGATATGGAGCTGGAAGAGGAGAAAACTGGTCATTGTTACAAAGAGGATGTGGATCTGCTGTGTCACTTAAAGGGGTTTTGCCACTTCAGCAAATAGCATTTATTATGCATAGAAAGTTTCCATGGTTACAATCACCCTGCAGTCCAGCAGCATGGCTGTTCTTGCAAACTATAGAAAAAAGCACCAGCTTACGTGAGCCCCCACGGTCCTGGCCACCAAAGAGGCTGGCAATTTTTCTTAAAGTGTGAAAGCACGTGCACCACTGATGGATTTCAGGATGGTTGTAACTCACTGAAAAAAAGTGTCCTAAACGGGTAATAAATGCTCCAAACCCAGACACTCTAGCGTATCTATAACCGGGGGAGCAATTCCTCCGCATGCGGTCCGCAGACAACGGCAATCCCCAGCAAAAAATGCATACAATGTGCAGATGAGAATATATACATGCATTTTTTGCAGTGATTTGTGGTTGTATTTTGTATGCGTACAATGTGCAGATGAATATATATATATATGCATTTTTTGCAGTGATTTGTGGTTGTAACCATGGAAACGACCAAAGGATACAATATGGATAATATAACAAAACTGTCATGGATGTAGTAGGGGAGAACACCAAAAGACAACAAGAAGGAAGAGGAAAGACACTATGCCTCACCGCCAGGGAAGGAAAAGGGTCACCACCTATAAAACCATGCTCCTGGCCATAACTCCTATCCGTATGGGCAGCTCTCGATGGTAGAGATGCCCATACACAGGAATCTGGAAAACCCTGGTAACCCTCGGATGCCCTAAAGGTAATGACAGGGCAGAGACAACCCGTTCCTTCCCTGGTGAAGGAACCAGCAGCTCGCCGAGTCCTAGTAAACAACCGGGGAGGAAGGGTATACAAAATACAACAAGCGGAACACTTAACTTCTGAGGATGATGGATGAACAGGACCAACAAGAACAACACTCCAGCTCTTCCAAAACCAAATTAAGCTTTCCAGAGCAAGGAGTGATGGGTAAAGTCAGACTAAATAGGGAGAGGTAAAGGTCACATGATCCACCCCTGAACAGGAGGTGTCGACATACCAGCAACACACAGACAAAGTGAAACCAAAAGAGGCTGTCAGATCACTCATGTGCAGTCTTTCAGATCTTCTAACAGGTATCACAAATACATTATTAAGTGCCTTGTATTAACGTTCTCTATATGATAAATGGATGTGGACAGCACACATATAACATTTGTGTGCCATCCAATTTTTTTTGCTGCCCCATAGAAATGAATAGGTCCGCATTTGATCGGTAAAAATTGCAAACTAATAATAAGTTTGTGTGCATGAGGCCTAAGTGTATATCCTTATTGCCACCCTTTGCTGGCTTGGTTCATTTCTCTATCACATTATACACTGCCCATTTCCATGGTTATGACCAACCCTGTAACCCAGCAGTGGTGGTCGTGCTTGTACAATATAATAATATAGGAAAAAGCGCCAGCTCTCTGGTGGCCGGGGCCGTGGTGCTTTTTTCTATAGTGTACAATCACAGCTATGCTGCTGGACTGCAGGGTGGTCCTAAACATGGAAACTTTTTCTGCATACTAAATGCTATTTGCTTAAGTGGCAAAACCCCTCTAACCCCTTAGTGGCCACGCATACGCCTTTTTATGGCTTTAGGGCTCTTTCACACTTGCGTTCTTTTCTTCCGGCATAGAGTTCCGTCGTCGGGGCTCTATGCCGGAAGAATCCTGATCAGTTTTATCCTAATGCATTCTGAATGGAGTGAAATCCGTTCAGGATGCATCAGGATGTCTTCAGTTCAGGAACGGAACGTTTTTTGGCCAGAGAAAATACCGCAGCATGCTGCGCTTTTTGCTCCGGCCAAAAATCCTGAAGACTTGCCGCAAGGCCGGATCCGGAATTAATGCCCATTGAAAGGCATTGATCCGGATCCGGCCTTAAGCTAAACGTCGTTTCGGCGCATTGCCGGATCCGACGTTTAGCTTTTTCTGAATGGTTACCATGGCTGCCGGGACACTAAAGTCCTGGCTGCCATGGTAAAGTGCAGTGGGGAGCGGGGGAGCGGGGGAGCAGTATACTTACCGTCAGTGCGGCTCCCGGGGCGCTCCAGAGTGACGTCAGGGTGCCCCACGCGCATGGATGAAGTGATCCCATGGCACGTCATCCATGCGCATGGGGCGCTCTGACGTCATTCTGGAGCGCCCCGGGAGCCGCACGGACTGTAAGTATACCGCTCCCCCGCTCCTACTATAGCAACCAGGACTTTAATAGCGTCCTGGCTGCCATAGTAACACTGAAAGCATTTTGAAGACAGATCAGTCTTCAAATGCTTTCAGTACACTTGCGTTTTTCCGGATCCGGCGTGTAATTCCGGCAAGTGGAGTACACGCCGGATCCGGAAAACGCAAGTGTGAAAGAGGCCTTAGGCTGGCATGGCGGCTCGGTCTAAGTGCTGCATGGGTTCCCTGTGCAGTGGAGAGTGGGGGCCGCACTCATGCTATAAACAGCTCAGACCAGAAGGATTGCTGTTCCGGGCTTTTTAATCCTTATCCGCAATGGGCAATGGCGGACGCCACATGTAAGCGGTGACATAAGGAGCGGACTCCCTCCTTTCTCACATCGGCACCTCGCAAGTGCGATTGCAGGGTGCCGATGTGTGTATAGACTGGCTGGGACCTGGTGTAGGTCACAATCCTGCCTTGATTGTTCCCCAGCATGCTGTAATGACATTAAAATGAAATGCACTATAGGGATAGTACATAGAATTTTAGAAGTAATCAAAAGATTGTTATAGTCCCCTTGTGGCACTATATTAAGGGGTTAAAAAGTAATACAATTTTTAAAAATTCCAATTAAAAAAAAGAAAACATGCTTTTTTCCATTGAAAATGAACTTTAAAAAAAATTGCAAAAATAAAAAAACCATGTTTGGTATGGGGGATAACGACCGCACTGCACAAATATCATGTAAATTATACCGTACCATGAACATCGTAAAAAAAAAAGCCAGCATTGTTAATTTATGCTTTATAAGCTAACACATATCACTGATGGCTGATGTGTTATAATCATATATAATTCTTGTGAATAAAGCAGCAATATGTATTTACAGCTTTCTGAACAGATCCCAGTATACCAGTGTTAAGCTGCTAGGACACAGTTCTGCCCTCAGCATATCTATCCCTTTCAATGAAGGAGAGGGGGAGTGTGCAATAATACAAAACAAAAAAAAAAAAGTACAAAGCACTTACTGAAAATCTTTGCAGCTTTATTTGTAGACAAAACAAGAAGGACGCGGGCACAGCACAGTCAAAAGGCTACAGCTGTTTCGCTCTCCCTGCGCTTCCTCAGGCCTCATTTGACGACGCTGACACGCGCACGTGTAATACTCTCACGCCAGCTACGTCACATGCGCATGACACAAATGTTAAAAACAAATTATAGAAAATAATTAAACCAAAATAATAAAAACAAAAACAGATACAGAAAAGGTCACTATATAAACACTGCTAGATCATTTTTGTCATTGGGTCCAAGTGGGCCCATAGCTCTCGTTCTAATGATCCATGTTGCCTCTCTTTGTAACAAAAGGCAACCCCACTATCTCCACCACTTTCTGGAAATTCAACTAGCTCAATACCTGCGCATTTTAACAACTCACTATTGCTTCCATGGGTATCGTGGACATGCTCAATCAACCTTGTAGGTCCAAATTTCGATCTTTTGTGTTCTTTAACCCCTTAAGGACTCAGCCCAGTTTCACTAAGTGCTGATAAATGCTTTGACTTACCTAGGCCGTTTTTTCGTCAAATATTGTACTTCATGACACTGCTAAAATTGGGTCAAAAAGGTATTTTTTTTGCATAAAAAATACCAAAATGTTCAAAAATTTTGAAAAATTAGCAAATTTCAAAGTTTCAGTTTCTCTACTTCTATAATACATAGTAATAACCCCAAAAATTGTAATGACTTTACATTCCCCATATGTCTACTTCATGTTTGTATCATTTTGGGAATGCCATTTTATTTTTTGGGGACATTACATAGCATAGAAGTAGACATTTTTTAATGGACCAGTCCAGGTCTGAAGTCACTTTGTGAGGCTTACGTAATAGAAACCAAACAAAACTCAATATGGGTTTCCCTGATCCTGTAGTTTGCAAAAACATCCCATATGTGGTCCTAAAAAACTGTTTGGCCAAACAGGAGGACATAGAAGGAGGGGAACGCCATATGGGTTTTGGAAGGCAGATTTCGCAGGACTGGTTATGTTTATACCACGTCCCATTTCAAGCCCCCATTTGCACCCCTAAAATAGAAATTCCCAAAAAGTTTACTCCATGTAAGAAAGTACACCCCTCAAGGTATTCAAAGCTGGGTTTACAAACTTTGTTAACCCTTTAGGTGTTCCACAAGAGTTAATGGCAGATGGAGAAACAATTTTGGAATTTAAATTTTTGGGAAAATTTTCCATTTTAACCCTTACTTTATTACTGGAAAATATGGGTTAACAGCCAAACAAAAACTCAATATGGGTTGCCCTGATTCTGTAGTTTACAGAAACACTCCATATGTGGTCGTAAACTACTATTTGGCTAAACGGCAGGACATGGAAGAAGGGGAACACCATATGGTTTTTGGAAGGCAGATTTTGCTGTACTGGTTTATTTACACCATGTACCCGTTCAAGTACCCCTGCTGCACCCCTAGAGTAGAAACTCCATAAAAGTGACCTCATCTAGAAAACTACGGGATAAGGTGGTTGTTGTTTTGGGACTATTTTTAGGATAAATATGATTTTTGGTTGCTCTATATTACACTTTTTTGAGGCAAGGTAACAAAAAATTCTAAAATTGTTTCTACATTCGCTATTTAGTTTTGTGGAACACCTAAAGTGTTAACAAAGTTTGTAAAGTAACTTTTGAATACCTTAAGGGGTGTAGTTTCTTAGATGGGGGTCACTTTTTTTTTTTGAGTTTCTAGTCTAGGCTACATCAGGGGGTTTCTTATGGGACATGGTGTAAATAAACCAGTCCATCAAAATCTGCCTTCCAGAAACCATATGGTGTTCCCTTCGTTCTCGGCCCAGCCATGTGGCTATATAGCCATTTACGATCACATATGGCATGTTTCTGCAAACTACAGAAGCAGGGCAATAAATATTTAGTTTGGTTTGGCTGTCAACCCTTGCTTTATTACTGGAAATAAAGGATTCAAATGGAAATTGTGCCTGTTTTGGCCCAGTTTTTATTTTATAATGTTTACACTGTTCATCCAAAGGGTTTGGTCAAATGTTATTTTTATAGGGCAGATTCTTACGGACGCGGTGATACCCAATATGTCTACATTTTAAAATGTATTTAGATTTTTCACTATATTATCATTTTAGGAACAAAAAAAATATATATTTTAGTATCTCCATAGCCTGGGAGCTACAGTTTTGCTTTTTTGTTGGGCGACACAAATGTAGGGGCTCATTTTTTGCGGTTGTATTGGCACTAATTGGGGGTGCATATGACATTTTGATCGCTCGCTATGACACTTTTTGTGATGTTAGGTGACCAAAAATTGCTTTTTTTTTATTTTTTTAACGCTGTTCATCCAGGGGGGTTGGGTTAAATGTTATTTTTATAGAGAAGTTTTTTACGGACGCGGCGATGCCCAATATGTATGGATCTCAGACTTTGGAGACACTAAGCAGGCATCCTCAAACTGCGGCCCTCCAGATGTTGTAAAACTAGAATTCCCACCATGCCCTGCTGATTTTTTCGGGGAAAAAAATATTTGTTTCCGTGTCTTTAAAGTCTGAGAGCCATATTTTTTTTATGTTCTCTAGGGGACTGTTGGGAATTATAAAAATTTAGTACTCCATGGAAGTGTGATACTCCCCGAAGCAATCGATAACGCAGAAGCCCGGATGATCGAGGCAAGTGTCACACTGATTACTGGTGTCCTCCCGTATCCCTCTCCTGTGACGCACACTGCATCTTTTTTGGGCTCGTCCCTTCTTTCCAGTATGGGGGACCACACCTGGAAAGTGTTGGCCAGGGACGATCTGGGCGCCTCCAATTCTCGCGGTACTCCGGCCTGCTTTTTCCCGGTCTGTAAAAATCAGGTCCTTGAGGACTGCCTCATAGAATTGGAGGAATGTCCCTGTGCTGCCAGCGCTTCGGGATAGTACAAAAGTGTTGTACAAGGCAACCTGTACCATATAGACAGCAACTTTTTTGTACCATGCCTGGGTTTTGCGCATGGCATTATATGGCTTGAGGACTTGATCAGAGAGATCAACTCATCCCATATACCGATTGTAGTCAACAATACAATCGGGTTTGAGGACTGTTGCCACGGTACCTCGCACTGGGACAGGGGTGATTCTGGTACCGTGAATTGTGGACAGTATAAGGACATCCCTCTTGTCATTATACCTGACCAGCAACAGGATTCCAATGGTAAGGGAACGGGTCTCACCCCTAAGGGATAGGTAACTGGAAGGGGTGGGCAGGGAGGCAGCGCTGATTTTTCAGCAAGGTCCCACAAGGGACCTGAACAAGGGAATGCTAGTATAAAAGTTATCCATGTACAAGTGGTAACCCTTATCGAGCAGTGGGTGCTTAAGGTCCCACACGAGTTTCCCGCTAACACTCAGAGTGGGGGGACATTGTGGGGGTTCAATACGGGAATCTCGCCCCTCGTACACACAAATTTTGTGCATTTTCACACCATACCTCGCCCGCTTAGTGGGAATGTAGTGATGTAGTGGCAGAAACTGTCTCCCCTTGAACGCAACGAGAGACTCGTCAACCGCGACCTCTCTTCCAGGTACGTAGGCCTGCGCAAATTTAGCCCCGAAGTGATCGATGTATCTTATATAGACGGTCATAGGCAGGATCACCTGGGGGGGGGGGCGACATGCTGCATTATCTGCATAATGCAGGCATTTCCGGATGGCCTCAAACCAGGGGTGTGTCATGGCTATACTGTAGAGTGGTGTCTGGTAGAGGACGTCCCCACTCGAGTATTGCCTGACACTGGGATTTTTGCACTAGACCCATCATGTGCAGCACAAGGCCCCAAAACGTCCTCATCTCGGCTGCACTGACCGGCGTCCAGCCACTGGGTCTATCCAAAAAGGAGCCCGGGTGCTGAGCAACTAACTGTTGGGCGTACAGGTTCGTCTGCTCCACCATCAGATTCACAAATGGGTCACTGAAAAAAACTAAAAACTAAAAGTGAAGTGAAGCTGTGGGAATCTGGAATCCTGGATTGCCACCAAAATCCGGAATTTTGGGCTCAAAATCCACTGGGGGACACCAGCTAAGTTCACCGGTACCGGGCTACGGTGGGCTTATTTGGTGGGCCGGGAAACCAGTACGAGGAGGATGCGGATGACTGGGGCTTTCGGAGTCTGAGGCAATCTGGGCTTAATCCTCCTCGGCCGAGAATATCTGGCGGGCCATGGGTATGTGTGTGTGCGTGTGTATGTGCGTGTGTGTAAAACTTTATTGTATGTGCGTGTGTGTAGACAAGTGTTAGAAAGGGGAAAAAAAATTCAAACTTGCTGATCAGCGGTGGGGCGGGCGATGCGCTAACAGTGGCCGGACGCTAAGAGTGCCGGCCACAGTCAGCGAACGCAAAAAATAAAATAAAAGTGGGGGGGGGGGGCAAGTGGTAGCACTCCTGGGTGGGTCTATGGTCTCACAGCTAAGTGCTGTGGACCCTAACCACCAGAAACAATAAAGCAGATAAAGTTTTTTTTTTTTTTTTTTTTTTTTTTTTTTTTCCCCTAACTCACTCTCCTTTCTATCCCTGCCTAATCGTGCCTCTCCCTCACTGACCCTAACCTACCTGGAGGGTGATGGGTGACGAATGTGGGGTTCGCAGGAGCTGGTGCAGGTGCAGCAGGAAGATGAGGGGAGAGAGGAGCGTCGGGAATTTGAATCTCCAGCCTCTCGCCTCGCACTAATCAGCACCAAGAACAGCACCGCCAGCACCAAGGAAAGCAACTCCTCCCCCAAATGCTCGGACTGTGATTGGTGGTGTGTAATCACACCACCGATCACCGTCCTTTTCTGCTTCATCGGGTCACAGGAGACCCAAATGGACCGGAAACGCAGCAAACCGCGTTGTGACAGGATGCCCGCTGAATGATTTCATGATTTCCAATTAACCCCCGCGCCGCAATGTAGTTTTAAACTTATGACATACCGGTACGCAGGGGTGTATCTATCACAAGGCAAACAAGGCATTTGCCTAGGGCAGCACTTGCAAATGGGGCAGCAAAATGCCTTGTTTGCTTAGTGATAGTTACACTCCAGTGACTGCTCGCTCCTCTGCCTTCAGCATCCTCCTCCTCTCCGTCTCTCTGGACCAGTCCCCACCCCTCCCTCTCTCTCCTCCAATCAGGGGCAGCATTGCATGGGGAGCAGTCACATGACCAGTGGCGGCTGCATCTTCTCATGTGAGGAGCCGGTGAAGGGACATGATGGCTGAGGACGAGCTGGCCTCCAGGCTGAACCGGCGCCTGCGAATGGAGGACCAGGCGGAGGGAGAGCCGCCACACATGAGGGTCTTCAACTCGTACACCGAGTTCAAGGAGTTGAGCAGAAAGCAGATCAAGGACATGGAGGGGATGTGCAGGCGGTGAGTGCCCGGAGTGCTGGGGCAGTGACCACGGTGCCCATCACCAGTTTCTGATGCGCCGGTCACACACAGATGGAGCTAAACTTCTGTCTGCAGGGGAGAACTAATCTCCAATAAGAGCTTGGCGTACGTGCAGTCTTATGCAAAACTAAAGGCAGCGCACGAGGAGTGCACAGTGACAAACTCAGCTCTGCTACATCTGTGTGTAATGGGCACATACACGCTGGATGGACATTTAGGGTCCAAAGCGACCAATCAATGCCTTGCTTTCTTCTTTTAAAAAAAAAAAGCACAACTTCTGACACACATACTTCGTATTTTACAGATTTTTATATATTTTTTATACATCTGCAAAATACAAAATATTTGTGTCTAACTAGGAATGTGCATAGTTTATTTATTTTTTTAAATCACTTTTAGATGATAGACATTTTATTTCATTTCATACATACATTTGTGATGATTATTTTTCAGGAAAGGGTGGAGCCTAAAGAGGAAGGGATAGGGTTTACAGAGGAAGGGGTTTGGCCTTGACAGGAAGGGGTGGGTCAAATTTATATTAGGGGGGGTGACCGAGTTTAGTCTTGCCTAGGGCAGCATAAAACCAAGATACACCACTGCCGGTACGTCATGGGTCCTTAATGACTCGGCAAACATGCCGTAACCATAGTTTTTAGCTATATAAAATTTCCCACAGGGACAAAGAATGACAGACCACAAATTGTGTTTTACAAAATTTAAATGGTCTCAATGTGTGTTCAACTACTCCTATCCTAAGGTGTCTACTCCTGAACATATATTAAATATGGTGCAAAAACCCAGTGTCAGGCAATACTGAAATGGGGACGTCCTCTACCAGACACCACTCTACAGTATGGCCATGACACGCCCCCGATTTGAGGCCATCCGGAAATGCCTGCATTATGCAGATAATGCAGCATGTCCCCCCCCCGAGGTGATCCTGCCTAAGACCGTCTGTATAAAATACGATAACTTCGGTGTCTGTTCGGTCATCGATCACTTCGGGGCCAAATTTGCGCAGTCCTACGTACCTGGAAGGGAGGTCGCGGTTGACGAGTCTCTCGTTGCGTTCAAGCGAGCAAGGTATGGTGTGAAAATGCACAAAACTTGTGAGAGTACCTGAGGGTACACTTAAAATTTTGTGTGTACGAGGGGTGAGATTCCCGTATTGAACCCCCACAATGTTCCCCCACTCTGGGTGTTAGCTGGAAACTCGTGTGGGACCTTATGCACCCACTGCTAGATAAGGGTTACCACTTGTACATGGATAACTTTTATACTAGCATTCCCTTGTTCAGGTCCCTTGCCACCAGATCCACGTGCGCTTGTGGGACCATGCGGAAAAATCAGCGCGGCCTCCCTCCCCACCCCCTCCAGGTACCTATCCCTTAGGGGTGAGACCTGTTCCCTTACCATTGGAAACCTGTTGCTGGTCAGGTATAAGACAAGCACTCACCGAAAATTTTTGCAGCTTTATTTGTAGATAAAACAAGATAGATGCGGGCACACATTGTCAGTTTTAGATGCAGTAGAGCTATTAAAAATGCAATTGTAAGGATTAGATTTCAGGAATAAAGTTCCAATTGGTTAGAGAAGTGTTCACCCCATGGGAATTTTATTTGTGGACATTTTATATATATATAAAACTGACAATGTATGCCCGCATCCATCTTGTTTTATCTACAAATAAAGCTGCAAAGAATTTCGGTGAGTGCTGCGTACTTTTTCTTTTGTTTAGGCTTATCGTAATACTGATTGCGCACTGAGCACCACCAGACATCACAAGAATATGATGCAGTGCCCGTATACTGAGATATAGTCACCTCATGCAGTGCTGACTTCATTTTTCTTCTGTTTACATGTGAATTTGGACTTGCTTTCTGTGAGCCAGAACAAGCTAATTATGAGTGTGGAAATAGTAATAGACGCTTCTACGGCGCCTGCAGTTGAACTTTGGGACGCAGCGTTAAATCAAGGACGTGTGGATGTAGGCAAGTTTTTAGAGCAGAGCAATGATGTGAATAGTTTGCAAGCAATGAGCACTTGTGCTCTAGAAATGAAAGTGACCCAACTGTCTGAGAAACAAGTATGTTTATTCTGGACTGTCAACTCCCTGCAAATCATACAGTCAAGTCCATAAATATTGGGACATCGACACAATTCTAACATTTTTGGCTCTATACACCGCAATGGACTTGAAATGAAACGGACAAGACATGCTTTAACTGCAGACTGTCAGCTTTAATTTGAGGGTATTTACATCAAAATCAGGTGAACGGTGTAGGAATTACAACAGTTTGTGTATGTGCTTCCCACTTGTTAAGGAACCAATAGTAATGGACAGAATAATAATCATAAATCACACTTTCACTTTTTAATACTTGATTGCAAATCCTTTGCAGTCAATTACAGCCTGAAGTCTGGAACACATAGACACTGCAATTTCAGTATTTCAATATCTCTACTTTTATAATAGATAATAAATATTACCTCCAAAAATTACTTTATATTCCCTATATGTCTACTACATGTTTGGATCATTTTGGACATGCCATTTTATTTTTTGGGGATGTTAGAAGGCTTAGAAGTAAATCTTGAAATTTGTCCGAAAATTTTCAAAACCCACTTTTTAACCCCTTCACAACCGCAATCCGTATATATACACTCACCTAAAGAATTGTTAGGAACACCATACTAATACGGTG